>NC_084531.1:14474895-14642395 GCF_024500275.1 Phycodurus eques
ATGTGACCTTTCCAGGCCTATCTGTGAAGAATGGTCATGATAATGATGAAAAAGGTTATTATTATTAAGGTAATTATACTGTTAGTATGTTAGTACAATGTAATGTTACGTTTTTTGTTTTTTTAAATATGGGAGTAAAAGTCTTATGTACTAAAATGATTTATAATTCATCATAAAACATAAATATAAAATAATGTAACTGATTTATTAGAATCATGCCATTTCACCCGACCAATCAGTGAAGGTAGTGATTATAATACATTTAAAAATTACAAATAAAGGTAACAAAAGAATAGCATAATAAACTATTTTGTCATTATTATAAATATCATCGATATAATGATTATTTGTCCAAAAGTTACCCAAGAAAGAGTCTTGTAATGTACTTTTTAAAATGTTTTTTTTTTTTAGGGTACTTTGTTTTGCTGGTACTTATTAAATTTTAGTCGATTTATAATCAAATAATAATTAGTTAATATTGTATGTATTTATTACTGGAAACTTGACTGATAAAATGGATGATACATTCAAAAATAACGGATTTAAAAATATTGTAATGTACTAAAACAATGGCTAATTTACCATAAATATCCATCCATCCATCCATCCATTTTCTGAGCCGCTTCTCCTCACTAGGGTCGCGGGCGTGCTGGAGCCAATCCCAGCTGTCATCGGGCAGGAGGCGGGGTACACCCTGAACTGGTTGTGTGTCATTGTAAAAACTGTTTTAAAAAATTATCAAAATCATTCCTGTATTATATATACATTTAGAAGGCTATAGATAGGTAAGTTAAATTATTAAGTTACCAAATAAAAAAATAGAAAACACTTAAATATACGACAATAAAATATAAATAATTCATGATGAAAATACACAATTCATAAGTGTCATCAGTAACTACAATATACTATACGGAAACATTCGTTTATCTATATTTGGCTGGTTGTATTTTGCTATTTAGCAATTTAATTTTAGCCTACTCATTTCCTTCGGTTAGACATAAATGTGCCAGGCAGCAACGATTAGCAAAAGTCATGAATATTCAGCATGATGAAAAACGTTGACAAAGTGACATTGAAATCCATAACAAGCGAGAAGAGATCACTGAAAGCAGATCACCTTGCTGGAAGTTTCCATACTTGTAAAGGACAAAAAAAAAAAAAGCTTCTCTTGCTGTCAGTACAGCTTTTAGCCTCGCTTAGCATCAAAGATGATAGATGGATCCAGATGTTACTATTAAATCCCCACTCTCTCATTCTGTATGTTATTTCCCTTCCCTTGTCCTTTTTCTTCTTGGAATCCATGCTCATCTCCTTTTAAAGGGATCACAGAAATGTTACAGCAAGCATGCCTTTTCACCTACTCACACACTCTGCATAGCAGCATGCAAAAAAATAACAAAAAAACGTGTTCTCACTAAATTATCTGCAATTGCAGCAATTAGTCCAAAACGTTTCAACATGTCGTATTTTCTCATCAATGTGTGCCTCTTAAACCAGAAGGACCTCATCATTAGCGGGAAGTACATTTACTTCAGAGTGATTTTATTTAAAAAAAAACATTTCAGCTCTTGTTCGTTTTTTTTACACCAGCGTGTTAATAACATATTTACCTTTACAGACCCCAGCTCATCATGATGAACATATAAAGTGAGCTTTTCTTTATGGCTTTAAAGTAAACATGTTGTGCATTTTTCATCACAATTCAAAACAAGTACAAATACTTATCGGTACCCGTTGATAGTAAGTACTGATACTTGATAATGCCATTACGTCTTGCAATTGTGATGACAATGTCTTTTATTTTAATCAAATATTGTTCAAAAACACAAACTTTTCTTGAACATAGCATAGCACAGGGGTGTCAAACACTGAAAACATGTAGAATTTACAATAATATTTTGTAAATTACTCAACCATTCCCAAATGTACATTTTAAAGTAAAGATATGTTAAAATAACCACATTTCTCTGTAAAATTTACATATAACAGTAGAAAAAAACCTTGAAAAACTGTAATACAAAAAGAAAACAAACAATACAATGTTGTTAAAATAACATTTTTTGGGGGTCGGGTAGTCATAAATACTATCCATCCATCCATTTTCAACACCGCTTATCCTGGTTAGGGTCGCGGGACGCTGGAGCCTATCCCAGCTGACTTTGGGCGAAAGGCGGACTACACCCTGAACTGGTCGCCAGTCAGTCACAGGGCACATATAGACACGGACAACCATTCGCACTCACATTCACACTGTCACTGAGTGGGAACTGAACCCACGCTGCCTGCACCAAAGTCAGGCGAGTGTACCACTACACCATCAGTGACATGTCATAAATACTAAACAAACAAATTTACTCTGCATCTACTTTACATTCACTTTAGTCTATTGTACTCTTTTTACTTCAATCCATTGTACTCTACATCTACAGTAACTTGACTATTCTACTTAACATCGACTCAACTGAATGTTAGTTGTTTTACATTTCAAAACAGAAAATCCTGTATAAATCCATATTGACTACACTCTGTTGTACACAAATAGCTTAAATATACAATTTAAAATCAGATGTTTACATAAACTATATGAATAGTCACATACACGTTTTTTTCTCACTGTCAAACATGAAATTAGACTAAACTTTTCACGTTTTGGTTCAATTAGGATTACCAAAATTATTTATATTTACTAATTGTCAGGATAATGTCAATGTTTTTTTTTCTTCATTAATTTCTTCTTTGTTGTAAGTTTACATACATTTCATTAGCATTTGGTACTATTGCCTTTAAACTGAACAGAACTGGTGCAACTGAGCCAAGTTTAGCCAATTAGCTCGCACATGCCATTGCAGGTCTGTCCATAAATTTTCAACAGGCTTGAGATCAGAACCACTCCAAAACATTGACTTTGTTACCAGTTTGGCAGTATGCTTCAGGTCATGGTCCATTTGGAAGACACCCACGCTTTAACCTCCTGGCTGATGTCCTCAGATGTTGCTTCAGTATTTACACATTATTTTCTTTCCGCATGATGCCATCTATTTGTGAAGTGTACTTCTGAAGCAAAACAACCCCACAATCTGAGGCTACCACCCCCATATTTCAATGTTGGGATAGTATTCTCAGGCTGACAAACATCCATTTTTTTTTTCTCCAAACATAACGATGCTCATTATGGCCAAACAGTCCAATTTTAATTTCGTCAAACCACAGGACATGTCTCTCTATATCCCTGTTTACATGTGAAAATTGTATTCTGACTTTTGGGGGTTTCTTTTGGCGTAATGACAGAGTGGCCTTTCGGCGCATGTCAGTACAGTAATAGTTTCACTGTGGATAGTGACACACTCTTACCAGCTTCAGTCAGCATCTTCACAAGGTCTTATTGCTTTTTTTTCTTGGATTGATATACACAATCAGAGAGTCCTCACCTTGATGCAGGAACTTTCCGATCACAAGAGACATGATTGCTGAATAGCTAGACTTTCTGCTGTGGTATTCGTGATCTGTTATTTTCCATTTATTGAATTGTTAAAAATCTAAATAATTAAAGTTCAGAGCTTACAGAAATATTGAAGTTAATAGGAGATAAATACCAGAAATCCATGTTATTAAATTTTCAAAAGAACATGAATTGAGTACTGTATCGTAAAGCGCTATGCAACGCAACTTTGTGTAACTGCTTTAATAGTTTTTCACTACCAAGTTTGATCAGATCTGTTTTAATATTTTTTTTTAAATGCTCATATTAAAAGGAGATAAAGACACATAATCCATGTTATTTAATTTTGAAAAGAACAAATTGAGTGCTATATCTTAAAGAACGATGCAACCTTGTGTAACTTGTTTTTCCACTATCAAATCTGGTCAAATCCATCCATCCATCCATTTTCTGAGCCGCTTCTCCTCACTAGGGTCGCGGGCGTGCTGGAGCCTATCCCATCCGTCATCGGGCAGGAGGCGGGGTACACCCTGAACTGGTTGCCAGCCAATCGCAGGGCACATAGAAACAAACAACCATTCGCACTCACAGTCATGCCTACGGGCAATTTAGAGTCTCCAAATAATGCATGTTTTTGGGATGTGGGAGGAAACCGGAGTGCCCGGAGAAAACCCACGCAGGCACGGGGAGAACATGCAAACTCCACACAGGCGGGGCCAGGGATTAAACCCGGGTCCTCAGAACTGTGAGGCTGACGCTCTAACCAGTCGGCCACCGTGCCGCCTCTGGTCAAATCACTTCTAATAAATTATTTCAATGTGATTTTGGAGTTGTTTTTTATTTTTCATTGTAGTTACTCTTTTGGTATCTAGTTTTGATTATCTTTTGCCTTTTATTTTATTTTTTAATTTACATTTTCCACATTTCTCGTAATGAGAACATCTAACAGTTCAATATGTGCAATACTGCAAAAGGCAATGTTATTATAGACAACATTTCAGAAAAATTGATTGAATTTTTCTGCCAAAATGACAGCCATATTTTGGCGCTTTAACAATTAATCAATGTTTTTTTGCTGGTATTTTTAAAATAAAATTTAATGGAATTTAGTGTACAATAAGTGACAAGTATATGGAAATCCTACTGAATTAATTGGTTTAATTGACAGCAAGCTCATGTTAATTTAGCTGAAAACGGCTATTACCACTAATTTACCACTTCAAACTGTAGTTAATGTTTTATGTTGTAAAATGTACCGTATATTCTGTAAATGTTTACATTTTATTGTATTTTTTTTACAGAAAAATTCTGGCAACCGAGGTGCCAGATTTTTTTCTGGATTGTTTTTTTTTTTTTTTTTTTTTTTTTTTTAAACGGTAGTTTTTAATGGAAAAATTCTGGGAACTCAGCTACCAGATTTTTTCCGTAATTTTTTAAACCGTGTGTCTGCTAGACAGAAGTAAAAACAAACCTTCCCTTTGCCGAAAAGTGTTTTTCCCATTCAGAGTGACATCATGCTTTGTATTTTTAGAGTCCATCTGTAAACAATCATAATCTTGTGATTTCTCCGCAATGCCTTGAAGGCAGTGCAGGGCCTTTTTGTGAGTCACACGAGGGGCGGGGCCGGGGGGTGGGTGGTGGTACTTATTGTCATTTCGCATTGCCGATGACTGCGGTGCTTCTCCTGGACTCTTAGGACATGTTGATAAATATTTATGCATGCGATGTTCGGATCCCTCATATGCGCTCTGGAGATGAGGCTCCTGCTTAATCACACATACACAAGCCAATATAGTGATAAATTCTGAACACATGATTTGTTGCAGTCACAAGTCAGTGAGTGTGAGTCACTTTGTAAAATCCACCTGACAAAGTCACATGCGCGCACCCGATGTAATGTTGATGGAGTTGGGCGTCATGGCAACAGTTGGGACTCTTGCTGTCCTGGGAGTGAACGGATTCTGTGGAGGAGAGAGACTGCACCACACGGTCTCTGTGGCAATGCATTTATTACTCCATTGCACTGAGAGGCGATTCTGATACAAGGGGCTCCAAAAAAATGGATATCATTTGAAATATGAATATCTGGGTAACTACAGTACATGTCTGAGGCCAGTGATTCACAAAGTGCGGTGTGCGATAGAATTAAATGCTCAAGCAGTTCATAATTTTACAATGGCTTACTTTTTTTAATCCAGTGCAGTACATTTGTGGAATACATTAAAGTTGTATTTAACTTTGAAGTACAATACATATGCATTTAATCTTTTAGAAGTTTGCTTTCAAACATTTTTTCAGTACAATTTTTATTTATTTATTTTTTGTCCTGTTTGGCTGTTAGGTCAAGCAGAAAGGGGGATCTGTGTCCCTTTTATGCCAGAACAGTTTTACAGTGCCACAGTGGAATTTTTAACCTGCCACAGTGGTTCTTCGGTTTCTGATGAATATTTATTGAAAATTTCAGTCGGACAGAAACAAAGTTTAAAAGGGGGGTGATGGAAAAAACACAAAGTGGAGACAGTGGAAAGATAACTAATATAGGAAGAGAATACAACCAGGACAGGACATTAGCTGTAAAAAGGATACGGAAAGTAAACCATTATATCCCTAGTACCGTGACACATTAGATATGCGTTATATGGGGCAGTAGTGCTACAACCTGTGAAGGAAGGACAGGACAAGATAGGACAAGGACAGGAGGGCAAGCATGCAGGACAGAGCTAGTGAGAGCTAGTTTAAAGGCTATAGGAACAAGTGTTTAAAGGCTATAGGAACAAGTGTGCAAGTGGGGGGACATTCAGGAATTTCGTATAGTTAAGAGTTATTTATCGCAATGGGTGAGTGGCCCCACACCAAGCGAATAATGTGTGTCTGCAGACAGATGCAAGTGAATTGACACCATTTCGCATGCACAATGGCCGCCAGAAGTGTCCTGTAATTGCTGCGCCTGCACCGTGGGGACTGAGGACAACACCCCACCCACCCGAGAGGCGGGGTCGGGCCCAGGAGTCCACGCGAGAACGGCCCGGTGGACGGGACACCGCCCACGGCGAGAGACCCAGGGTGGTCCCTCGGCCCCACCGAGGCACCCAAAAACCGGCCACCTGGAGGAGGCCGCAGGGGCCCAACGCCCATTCCCTCCCTCCCCGACCCACACACACACAATGCCCTCCCACCCAACTCCAGGAGAGCAAGACACCCCCAAAAAACCTGCAGGGCCCGCAAATGTAGTCAGTCCCCTCCCAGCCAGAGTGCGAGACGGTGTCCCCCGTTTGGTGGGAAGGAGGGCAGCTAGGGGAGGAAGCTGGACTACCCGCAGAAAACCCTGGCAAGCCCGGGAGAACATGAAAACTCACAGGAAAGCCGTAGCCGAGATTCGAACTTAGAACTGTGAGGCAGATGTGCTAACCACTCATCCCCACTGTGCTTCCCCATGTCGAAAATTAATAGATGTATGTATTAGAATTCCAACATATTCAAACATTGATTTTAAAACCAATTGAGGGACCAACCCCTATTGCGGCTTGATTTTAGCAAGAAAGGAAATAGGGTGTCTAAAATGTACAATAATTCCACATTTTTGGGGTATTTCTTTTTTGAAAACATAAAAGAAAATGTTAAGACTCCTGGGAATGGGTTTATGATATGAAAAAAAAACTTGGTTATTTTTCTTCTGAGCAAGAATTGGCCTTTGGTATTCGATGATGAAATGATGTCAATATTTGGGGACACCCTATATTTCAGTTAACTTGCTTCGTTAAATGAGAGAGGCATAATATTCGAAACAGCTCTCATTTGCGCGCGACCATTGTTAACTTCATAAAGGTCAAAGGTTTGGTACAGCTCTTGTATTTGTCATGCACGACTTGCTCTGTTTGAATAAGAAAACGTGCAATTTGAATACTTGAACGCAGGCCAGCGCCTCTCAAGTCTTTCTTGTTCTCGACGGTTGCCAAATGGTAATGACAGCCGTCAAGCCAATTGGAAAGTCTCCCAAGAACATCGCTGACGAACAGCCTCTGTCCTACCGCAAGCTAATTATCCCTCAAACGTTAATTTACTGTGGTACATTTGAAATCCACTGCCTCCTGGTGGTGTTTTTTCTTCAGTTTGTTGGTGTTTTTGAATTGTATATTTTATAGCAATGCATCTAGAAAATGTACATATTTCCGGGGTACCAGATGTGACCTCCACAAAACCATTTAGCGGCGCTCCACATAGAGTTTGAACATGTTGTCCAATGGATCAATTGATGTTTATTGGATATAGCTTTTGGCCATTTCCAGGGGTTGTACCTGAACAAACTCCTTCTGAAGAATTCAGAGGACGCTCATCAATATTATACGAGACACTAAATTGCAAACAATGTGGGTTTCCGTGGGAGGATGTGGGCGGAAGTTAGTGGAAAAGTTGGATGTTTTGCTATGAAACACAAAAACTCAGAACTTAATGAAGCGCATCCTGCCCTGAGGTTTTCACTAAACATTGATTGCCTTATTTTTACGCATGTAAGAGTGTTTTAATAATGTTAAATCTCAATTTGCTAAAGGTTTTATGATGGTGACATTTTGACCGTGGAATCGATTATTTCTCTTTGCAGTATTTCCTATGGGAAACCATTGATTCCAAAGTCAACCCGGGTCCCTTCACCTGTTGTGTTCGACCTTGGTTCTGTTTACCATGCCGGTTTTCTTTTTTGTTTTTTTTGTCCTTACTCCGCTCGTGTAAATGAACGGAGAAAAGGAAGGTGTGCGGGTGCAGGTGGTGCTGTGTAAAGTAACTGCATCTGTATGAGAGTTGGTGCCTGCAGATGGTAAGAGAGACAAGGACGAGGGAGGAGCTGGAACAGCGGAGACCACTTGAATCTCCTTCCTCGCTAGCATTTTCGCAATATGAGAAATGGTGGGATTGTTGAAAGTAGAAGTTTGTCCAAGAGCCCGTCGCCCCCGCCCGCGCCCCCACACATCCAATCCCACCCCCCAGCCCTTCCTACATGCAACCCCGGCCGTGAGATTACTGCTGCGGATAAATTGTGTGTGACACGTTTAGCCGCGCTGCCTTAGATGGAGACTGGGTGCGTGGCGCTGAATGTGGCGAGCCTCCGCCAAGAGGGAAGGCGGAAGAGGGAGTGAAGGGCGAGGGAGGGAGGAGGAGGAGGAGGGGAAAGGAGGAGGGGGCAATGACAGAGGAGAGGGGAGTGCCGCCGAGCAGGCATGAGGTGTTCACTTTCCATTCCCCTCTCAGCAGCAGTCAGATGAGTCCTTGCGCACAGTAAGTCTGTTTACTCTGTGTGTGTGTCTGTGCGCGCGTGTGCGTGTGCGCGTGTGTGTCAGAGAGCGAGAGAGAGACAGTGTGTGCGTTTAAACACGAGCACGAGTTGTCTCTGATTACTTGGTCGTGCTCTCTTCTGCCGTATCACTTTTGGAATATTTGACCAACCATCTGGATGATCAGTGGGACGGATCACTGCATATATTTGTGTGTGTCTGTGTGTGTCTTTGTGTGCGTGTACGTGTGCTCTCGCGCACATATAATTATACATAACATGCAGATGGTCACCGTGCTTCTCTGCTAATGTGCAGTAGTGTGAGGCGGGACACTTTTAATGTGGAAAAGAGCCGAGCGGACAAACAAATGGGCGAGCATCAGTGTTAAATGTTGCACGGAGATATGAGGGGCCGTTAGGGACATTATTCACTTACTATTCAAATGCTTTCACACACACACAAACTACTGAAAGGCTCTCATAAGGACTACTCAAATACTCTCATACGCACGAGTCTTGCTCTCATTAACACTACTCAAATGCTCTCACACGCACGCGTCTTGCTCTCATCAGCACGACTCAAATGCGTTCACGCTAGCACGTCAATCACATTCTCGCACACATCACTGGCATTCACGAGTTCATGTCAATTCAGTGCTGTAGGATATGGCGTAATGGTCGGTCAATCGGAAGCCGTGTCGTGTATGACGTAGGGCTAGGCTGGCTCGTCTATCAAGAGCGAGACGCCGTTATTCGGTCGCGGATGCTGCCAAATAAAAGTGCCTCTCGGGCTAAAGCGCAGTGGACGCGTGTTTACTCCTGGGCTCAAGGCAGAGTTTCAACACCGCTGCGTTACAATCTGAAACGTATACAGTTCGTTGCAGGCAGGATGGCCGGATAGTCGCGTTTAAGCTCCCCTGCGCCGGTGTACCTAATGAGGTGTCCAAAGGGAATGAAGGAATTTAATTGTCGTTGTGAAGCTCGTGTCATAGATATGCACTCCAGACTACACACAGTCACAGTCAAATATTTTATTTTTATTTTATTGACTTTTTTAAATATAGGTACATCGCAATAAATTTGAATATAGTTGAAAAGCTTTTCTTCAGTACTCATAGAGTGATTAAACACTTATTTTTCAGAAGGCAAATTCCAGCCTAATTTCTACATTAAAAAATCACTTCATTTCTTGAATTAATTGACTATTTTGTTAAACATTATATTTTAGTTTCTCAATAAGGGGAATTTGTTTTTATTTGCTATGTGCTACAATCATCAAAATAATACATATTTTAAATATGAAATACTTCAGTGTGCAGTTCATCTCTATAATTTCACTTTTTGAATTGAACTACCTAATAAAAGATTTACACTATTCACGTGTGAGCATGATTGACATGAACTCGTGAATGCCAGTGATGTTTGCGAGAATGTGATTGACGTGCTCGCGTGAACGCATTTGAGTGTAGTGTTGATGAGAGCAAGACGCGTGTGTGTGAGAGCATTTGAGTAGTATTGATGAGAGAAAGACGCGTGCCTACGAGAGCATTTGAGTAGTGTTAATGAGAGCAAGACTTATGTGTATGAGAGCATTTGAGTAGTGTAAATGAGAGCATTTGAGTAGAGTCAATGAGAGAGCATTTGACCAGTGTAAATGAGAGCATTTGAGTAGTGCCAATGAGACCATTTGACTCGTGTAAATGAGAGCATTTGAGTAGTGCCAATGAGAGCATTTGAGTAGTGCCAATGAGAGCATTTGAGTAGTGCCAATGAGAGCATTTGAGTAGTATCACTGAGAGCATTTGAGTAGTGTTAATGAGAGCAAGACTCATAAATATGAGAGTGTTTGAGTAGTCCTTATGAAAGCCTTTCAGTAGTTTGTGTGTGTGTGAATGCACCTGAATAGTAAGTGTGAGAGCTAATCCTGAATAATGTCCCGAACGGTCCCTTATACGGAGAGGTTGGTGCGCGCACACACACACACACACACACACACACACACACATTGATACACATCTTCTGTTCTGGCAGACAATTTCTCACACTCTTCCAGTTGGATAGCACCCTGGTGTGACTCCTACTGTTAATGCTATGCACTCATATTTTTGGATGAGTGACCAAAAATAAATAAATAAATACAAAACACACACACACACACCACACAAACATTTCCTGGCACACATAATCTGTATTATTACAGCCATGCTCAGGAAAACATAAAAAAAAAAAAAAAAAACACATAAAGGCACACAACCAATCATTGTTGAATTTTGCATTTGGTTCTAATCCAAATTGTTTGATTTGAGAACGCTTTATTTATATTATCAGTGTTTTGTACGCTAGTCAAGTGTATCCACTAGTTTAGTTGTTCATGTAGGCGGCTACCAGCAAAGGTTCATTGAAGGCGATGCTTTGATGCAGAGGCGGCACAGTGGATGAGAGTGCCACCCAAACCTTTTTGTGTTTGTCGGGTAAACAACAGTCACCGTTTGCTCGGCATTCACTAAAGAAAACGGATCGCGGCCTTGAATGTGTTTGCTTTGGACTCACTTCATATTTTCACACTTCTTTTCTGTTATAACACCGGCATTGTGCTGCATTTAGAAAGATTATAATGAGGTATTTACTGGCTCATGGTGGTATGGTCCTCTTTCAACAGGTTCAATGTAGGTTCTTTTATTCACAACCTTACTTGATCCCTACCAATGCTACATCACTTTCAGTTTATGGATGAGCTGTAAACGTTCCTTCCATGACAGAATAAGGCACCATCATTTGAAGAGAAAATGAGGCACCAGTGGAGTTTGCTGTGGTGTAGAAATTCAGTGTGTCGTACTTTTTCTATTTTCTTACCCGTTACGTGTCATTTAAATTCTGACGTTTATGTCAATCGAAAGTAATCATTATGTTGTTTGAAAAAGCAGAATTTTCATGAACCTCTAGAAAGTACTAACCCTCTGTGCAGTGACCCTTTGGCTGTAAATAAATTACTCCAGACCTTAATTTACAAACAAAGTTTCTCCAAAAGATCACAGTTCCCAGTTGTGCTCAAGTCATAAGTTTACATACTAATTTGTGAAATATTAGATTTGTTTTTTTTAATGATTGTGCTATTCTGAAATGCCGTATAGTTTAATATGAATCCCATTTAAAAAAAAAACCAAACAAACAAAAAACATGTTTTTCCTGATCAATAATATCTTCTTTAATGAATGATGCACATCTTACAAATTCTGCCAGGGTGTATAAATTTATGAGTACAACTGTACATATTCTTCACCAGTAGGTAATCAAACAAGTTAAAACTAATTCATTGTAGGCCAGGGTATGATAAGCAGTTCAACATTTTAAGGAAAAATATTCTGGTGTCATTCCATCGATTTTCTATAGTGCTTATCCTCATTAGGGTTGTGTGTAAGCTGGAGCCTATCCCGGCTGACTTTGTGCGAGAGGTGGGGTACACCCTGAACTGGTCGCCAGGCAATTTCAGGTAAAATCTAGACAAACATCAATTTAACATGCATGCTTTTGGAATGTGGGAAGAAGGCGGAGTACCTGTCGAAAACCCGCACAGAGGCAACATGCAAACTCCACACAGGAGGACCTAAACTGAGATTTGAACACCGAAACTCTGAACTGTGAGGGAGGGGTGCCATCCACTTGACCGCAGTCCTGCCGCAAGTAAAGTAAATTTGTTGGCCAGTCGCACTGTTTTCCTGTTGATAAGAATGAAGTGGGGATAGGAAGCGGCAGACGCTCGTCTCCACATTCAGACCCACGTCGCGATACAGTAGGCTTTGAAAAGTAGGAAGTGCAATGCTGGCAGCCTTAATGTTATGATTCTGGCTGTGTTTGATTTTATTTTGGGGGGAAATGTGTCAGGCCAAAAGAAAAAAAAAAATCTATTGACAGCAATTGGCTGCCAGGCCAGATTTTGGACACCTCTGGTGTATCGATCAAACCATTCATTTTCTATACCACTTATCACTTTCAGGGTGACGGGTGTGCTGGAGTCTCTCCCAGCTAACTTTGGGCGAGAGTTGGGGTACACGCTGGACTGGTCATCAGCTAATCACAGAACACATTGACACAAATAACTATTGACACCTATGGACAAGTTTGAGCTTTCAATTAACCTAACATGCAATGAAGGTGGAAGCCCGAGTACCTGGCGAAAATCCACACGAGCGCGGGGAGAACATACAAACTCCACACACCTCTCAACTATGAGGACTACGAGGTTGACAACGAGCCTCCCGTTAGAGAGAAAAGGGAAAGAAAATGTCATTAACAGCACGAACATAATAGTTTTTATTTAAATTTCTCCATCATACCTTGGCACCTTTAATAATTCCACTTTCTATTATTTTTAATGCATGGCTTTTTGTATTATGTTGCCTGGCTTTAGTGTAATTAATTGTTAAAAAAAAAAAAAAAAACAGTTACATACATGACCTGAAACACATTTTTGCTCGGCCACTTGTTGCTAGGCAGACTTATTTTCATGCACAGTCATCATTTGTGGCCCTTGGGCCAATGGGGAAAAAAAGGGCTTGTGAAAAGAAATACATAAAACAGCAGTATATGAATCATTTACAACTGAATCGTTGCTCTGTATTAGGTATAAAATGGAGTGTGGAATGAAGTTACTGATGGTGTAGTAGTTCACTTGCCTGAATTCCATGCAGAAAGTGAGGGTTAAGTTCCCTCTCAGTGATGGTGTGATGTGAATGATTACTAGCGACCAGTCCAGGGTGTAGTCTGTCTTTTGCCTAAAGTTAGCTTTAGAGTCCAGCTCCCTGCAACATTGAACAGGATCATCTGTCAAGAAAATAGAAGGGTATTGTGATGAAAAAAGTTCCATGTACTCCTCCCTTTGCTTTATATACGCAAGGTTTGTATCACATTAGATTGTGCAGTTGCCATAATATTGCTGGCCAGCGGGCTTAAACTTTCATCAACTTTCCCAATTTTGTGGCCCGAGCTCCCTCACCCGATTGTCACGACGAGTGCTAATACTTCACCGCCGGCAAACGTCCTCCCTCTGATCTCACCACCTCCACTTCCTTGCCCCTCATCTCGAACGTGGCTCGTCTGTGTTCCTCTTTGAATGTTTGCTCGGGAAAAAAGGCGTCACTGCAGATCAGAGCAGACAGATCGACAAGGTCATCCGAGGGAAGAACAGCATCTCAGATCTACGAGTAAACGGTGACGTGTCCATGTGGGGAGAACACCCGGATTGGAATCTGTGGAATTACAAGGAAAAAAATGACAATAAATCTGTCGTCTTTTTTCTCCCTCCCCCTCACTCTGGTGCTGAAAGGTCCTCTGTTGAATGCAAATGTGTTTGAACAAAGAGTAAAAAGTCAGCATGCATCCAAAACAAGAGCAAAAACTGCTAGCTGTGATCAAGGTGAAGGCAGAGGAAGGTGACAGGACTACAACACAGAGCACGCCACTGGCATTTAGATACAAAAAAATGGCTGGGGAGAGTCCTTTGAGAGCATTTGGCGAATGGCAATATCACAGGCGAGTCAGTCAATGGCGTGTGATTGCTATTTTCTCAGCAGTCCGTAAAGCTGTCGCACCCCTAACACACACTCGCTGAAGATGTAATCTTTGGTAAATACAGCTAGCCCCTTTGGAGTTTGCCCCCTGTGATTTCCGCTGATTACGGTGTCAACGTGAGCCATTAGTCATAGACGGGAGAAGTGGACGGATTACAGCCTGTTTCGCCTCATGCCGCTCTCGCCGAGATGAGAAAAATGACCGCATCACTCGTAGAAACGTTAAAAAAAAACAACAACAACAAGCAAACGTGTTTATGTCCCATTGACACATCTACCAGGCCTGCCGTAGTTATAAAGCAATCAAGGAGAGAGAAATACACCTGCACGGTCTAATGAGAGCTAATACAAGGGCTGCACAGCGGCCATTGTTTTCTTTTCAACATCCATTTTATAGTTAATACTGAGAAGTCATTCAGTTGGGAAATAACGTCCAGCGGGCACCAGTTTTTGGCCTGGCACAACATTTCTAAGGCGGAAGTAGTGGGATCATGAATTAACAAATACAAAAAACTGAAATTTGTAGTTGCAGTAGACCATTTCATCATGACATCACACATATTTGAGAAAACTAGATAAATGCCTAGAATGAAGATTTTAGCCATCTTCTCGACTACTATAGTTTGATTTTGTGACGTGTCAGTCGAAAAGAAGATTCTGCGTGAGGTAAATAACTTGGAAGTAATTTACATTTCAACAGGTCAGTTGAATAAAAAAATGTGGTGGAAATTCAGACATCGTTAACATGATCATTGAGGGAATGGCTAATTAATTGACTTTTCTGTTGCTCGGATCAATGGCACAGATGTGCTTTACTGAAATACGCAGTTTGCTGTACAGTTGACGTTAGCTAGCAGGCTAGCCATTATGTTTTACTAAATGGCTCAACCACAACCTAACCAAACATTTTATACTTACCTGTGAGAAAATGTGAGCGACAACTAATTATGACAGCCACTCGATTTATCCTCCTCACTCACAGGTTCTGCAGGATTGAGTATTTTTGTTTTCCTTTTTAAGGACATATAAGAGAAAAAAGCCCTACAATTGGCTGGCGACCAGTTCAGGGTGTACCCCGCCTCCCACCCGAAGATAGCTGGGATAGGCTCCAGCACACCCGCGACCCTCGTGAGGATAAGCGCTACAGAAAATGGATGGATAAGAGAAAAACCTTTTGGGGTGCTTCTGGCGGCCCAACCCAATACACAAGAAGTTTTTATCATTGTTTTAGTTCAGGTAGTTATTCACTTTTTTGCCTTCCTGGCGCATATTCTTTACAAACATTATATACAGTATACCATAGGTCTGTGGATGCCTTAAAACTGTATGGGTTTTTTGGTGGCGTACATTGCTGGGCAATTTGAACCCACGCTACGGCACCGAATCCTGATTGTATGTGTTTTTGTCATTTCCTTCAGTGGGATACACACATACTGATAAGCGATCGATTCCCCCACTCCAATCCAAGTCAGCAAAGGCCCGATTATCAGATGTCTCTGACAGATTATTCTCAGCGACTATCCTGTGGCGAGGGGTGCATTGAGAGTGATGATTTTTTTCCCCCTCCCCATACCACTCTGAAAACGGTCCGGACCGATAATCGTAAATGTTGAACCTGACCAGTATGCCCTGTGGAATCATGCGGCTTCTCACAGATCAGTCTTGGTACAATGAAAGACTTTTGTTTTGGGGGAGTAGACTTACAATTATCAGTGGAGATATACTCGGGTACAACACATAATATAAGAGCAGGTATCACACACTTGACTTGATGTTTTTGATTTCTCAATGTTTGCAATTTTCAAACTGCGAGCAAGACTTGAATGTAGCCTCACTTCTCTCCTCCCTCCTCCCCTCGCACCTCTGACAAAAGCCACGCCCCTCACTAATTTGAACATGTTTACCCTTGTTTTGTCTTGAGAGCTGTCCGATTACTTCTTTTTAACTTTTGTTGCTGACCGAAGGTAAATAATCTGGCCAAATAAAAAAGTCTGCATGAGGCTGCTGGGTATAGTGACAGTGAGGCTGCAGCATGTGCCTGCGTGTGTCTGCACACACAAAAAAATGATTGAAATGCTATTCGATCACGCCTTCTGTCTCTACAGTCTCTTATAGACTGTTCCTGTCACGGGGGGGACAAGTTTTAAAATAATAATTAAAATAAAAAATTAGAGGCTTACCCTGGGGCCAGAGGGATAATTTTTTAAAAGATTATATTGATTATATTCTACTGTCAGGTCATACTGACAGTTTAAACACGACGGAAACTGTTTATTTTTTGTTTACATTTTTTTTAAAACTGCAAACTTCACCTTTAAGATGTTAAAAATCAGTTACGTGTGTACCAGGTTTCATTGCGTGATCTAACTTTTTTAACATGTGTATATGTAACTTTTTCATAAGGTTTTGGGTTGCAAATGAGGCTTTGCGAGGAAAAAAACCCCCCAAAAAACTTTGTTCCTGTATAAGACATGACATCCTAATTTAGCAATGGCAAGCCCGTTTGTCCATTTGTCGTCGCTCTGAAACCCTGATTGGATCATGTTGAGAAAAAGTTTTATATTGTACATTTTATGATACACCAGTGTTGGAGTTCAGGTTTGTTACAGTGTCCTGAGTAAGAAAACCGATCTTGGTTTGTTGTCTTCCACTCGCCACTCGCATGGTAAGCAGAGACTTCACATCGATGAGAGTGAGCATGCATTTCTGTGAGATTTATGATGCTTTCTTGCATGTGGGTATCAAATGCCAACAACTATGACAAGGCATTTTGAGGGTTTGAAGCAGAGACAGCTGTTTCTTCACTAAATGGCCATTTTTGGAAATGGGTTTATGTCATCAGGGTTGTTTTGATTGGAAGTATTTTTGTCCTTAGTCACACATTGGAAATGTTGCACTTTTGGGTAACCTCTACTCTGCTTGGCATTTCCTGTATTGGTCACGACATCAAAATTCACAGATCACACGGTGTTTGGATATCAGCATCATGACGCTGCTCCATTGGTTCTTTTGTCTCCTTTTATTTTCACTTTAGTCGGATTTTGTACAAAAAGTGATCAACAGAAATTACTAGAAAGCTGGCATGTGTTAGGGGTTACCGTATTTTCACGACCATAGGGCACACCGTATTAAAAGGCGCAGTCTCAGTTACGGGGTCTATTGCTGTATTTAACACATACATAAGACGCACCGTATTATTGGGCCCAAGCATGGTAAAACATACACTAGTTTAAAACAAACGGTAGCATGCATGCACGCTAAAACAATGTTTTTAAAAAGGCAGCGGGAGCAAAACTGAGTTCGGTCGTACTTTATTAAAGTATTTAACAATGTACTCACGTTATTTTTTGATCAATCCTCATCCACAAATCCATCAAAGTCCTCATCTTCTGTATCCAAAATGAACAGCTGGGCAAGTTTTCCAACAAACACGGCGGGTTCCCTCTCGTCATTGTCAGAGTCAGTCTCGTTGGCGGGGGGCTGTTCAGCAATGATGCCGGCTTTCGCGAAAGCAGTCATAGCAGATACCTTAGCCCAAGCATCCACATATGGATGGCGTAACTCGCCCGGCGTTGCCTCCCAGTCTTAGTTGCACTTGGTTTTTCACAGCGACTGTGAGATGGGCGCGCATGGAGTCACAGGTCAACAGGGACGCGTGGGAAAAAAAAAAATCCAGTCTCTTTACGTACACCTCACTCAGCCACTCTCTCATGTTCTCCTCGTCCATCCAGCCCTTTTGATTGGCCTTAACGATGACTTCGGCTGGAAACTTTTCTTTAGGCAGCGTCTTTCTCTTAAAAATCACCGTAGGTGGCAGTTTCCGACCATTAGCATGGCAACCAAGCACAACAGTAAAAGCCGACTTCTCGTGCGCCAGTGTGGTTCACCGGGATGTTGAAAGTGAGCGGCACTTCGTCCATGTTGGTGATGTGATTGGGCTGGATGTGTTTGTCGGCAATCTTTTTACTGCAGTAGGAGCGGAAGATGGCCATCTTTTCCTTGTAATCCGCCCGAAGTTGCTGCGCCACGGTAGTCCTTGCCCGGATGGATAGATGGCGCCGTTTCATCAAACGAAAGCACCGAGACGGACCTCCTTGAAAATGTTTGATTTTCATTTCTTCTGCAAGCATTATTGCCCTCAGTCGAATGGTGACTGTAGAGACGCTTCTCCCGGCTGTTCTTTGCACATTAATCCATTGCTCAAGTTGGTCTTCCAACTCGGGCCACCTCGCCTTGTTTCCACGAAAACTCAGCTTCGTCTTCTTGACTTGGCGAAGCTCGTGTTCCTGCTTTCTCCACTTGCAAACCATGGATTCGTTGATCTTGAATTCTCTCGTGGCTGCTCGATTCCCATGTTCCTCCGTAGTTTAAACAGTGCTTCGTAAGCGCGTCCCTTCGTAGGTGCCATTTTCGGGGATCCTTAGCCAAACCGACGCACATACCGGAACTATATACATACTGGGGGCGTGTCTTTAGTGGCCTCTGTCACGCGCACCCTTCCCCCTTTACGTCCGCATGCTGTCCTCCGTCACGTCCGCCTTCCTCTATATAAGCAGCGTGTCGGCAGGAAATGCTCCCAGTCAGTCAAGCGCAACATTTACAGATTTTGGAACTCGGTGCACACATAAGGCGCGCCGCATTATAAGACGCCCCATCCATTTTGGATAAAATTTAAGACTTTTAAGTGCGCCTTATGGTCGTGAAAATACGGTACTGGAATTAGCTTCTTTTTTGATGCATACAGATAAATACAAGTATCTATAATTGAAAAACTGTGCAATAATCCACTCTAAAACTGGGGCTCAATTAAAATAACTAACATAAATTAAATTCTTCATTGTATTTGTTAAGCTACGTCTCACTTGGAAAACTGTAGCATTAGAGGATTAATAGTCATAAAACAAATGTATTCAAACCAATCCTGGTAATATTTTCGCTTTCTATTTTTTTCAATTAATTGCTTTTTTGTATTAAATCCTACTAAATTGTGCGGGAATACACCTAGGGAAAACCAGTCACGTTGCACCCATAGATGACTAGACTTAATAATAATAATAATAATAATTCCTTCAAATTAATGTGTAATGGCAACAATAAATCGTATAAGGTACGGTAGTGGTTAGCATGTCTGCCTCACATTTGAGAGATTCTGGGTTGAAATCTCAGCTCAGGCCCTGCTGTGTGGAGTTTGTGTTGGTTTTCTCAAGTCTCCGAAACATGCATGTTAGGTTCATTTAAAGACTCTAAATTGTCCAGATGGTACTGCTAGTTTGTCTACGCGTGCCCTGCCATTTGCTGGCGACCGGTCCAGGCTTTGTCCTGCCTCTCGCCCAAAGTCAGCTGGGATAGGCTCCACCTCCCCCGTGAGCATAATGAGGAAAAATGCTACAGACAATTGATAGATGGATTTTGCTCTGAAGTATGATAAAATTCTGCCTTTCGGTGGTTGTGGTGTGAAACTTGCCATATATCGTGCTTATCCTGTTCAGGTGATCCTGGAGCTGATTTGACCCCAAGAAAGTCTGCTATGTGAACAATTACAATGCTCCTTTTGGACGATTTATTTTGTAAGCTGATGTTGTTGTTCCTCAAGTCTTTACCTTCCTGCATCTCATCTGCAGTTCATCCTCACCCCGTCTACCTACAGCAAATCCTACCTGTACCCTTGCATGTGTCTCACATACCTGTCTCACTGCATGTCTGTCTGAATTTCAACACTATACGTCTGCTCAATGGAGGAAAAAAAGTCACAGTGTACTGTATGTCTCTTTATAATGATAGAGGCTCTGTGGGTGAAGAAGCCTGTAAAATCACCCAAGGAAGCTTTTTCTGACTTTTTCCCTTGACCAAGCTGCCACCTATTATGACTGCATCTCCTGCACTTTTTATACCCTTTATGTCTTTGTCTCGGACGCTTGCTCTCATCACCGCTCTCTTCTTCCTATCCTTCTCTCTTTCTCCTGCGCGCTTTACACAGAGATGCATACCCTTCTCCAATGCTATTTCTGCGAGGAGCTGACCAGTCTGGCAGTGGCTTGGTTTATGTACATGAACTCAGTGACACCCTCACTGCTACTGCTTCTGCAGCATTACGCCGCACTAGCGTTACCACATGCAGGTAGTAAAAGGCATGAAATGTATGCTTTTCTGGACAATGTGCACAGCAAAACATACAGGCATCCATCTATTTTCTTTTACCGCTTTTGCTGTTCAGGGTAATGGGGGAAGCTCGAGTCTATACAGCTGGTGGCAAGAGGCGGGGTAGAATCAGAAATTATCACCTGTCAATCACAGAGCTATTTGCCCCTCTTGATCAGAGTCGTCATCGACGCAATATTGCAACTTTTCGAGACTGCGCGGCTAGAAATGACAACAATAAACATGCAGGCTAGCGTCAGCAATGGCTGTGCCTCGGCCATGGATGTTACCGTATGATTCTTCGGTCTCCACTTTGCTGCAGCCACTTCTCCTGAATATGCAGTAAATACGAGACCCTGGTTCTCGTCTGTTGTTGTTTGTTAGTGGTTCATATTATAGTGGCTTTTTTATAATTATTAATATCTTTTTTTTGGTAGGAGTACTAAGAGTGCCTCCAGCTACTGGAGACAATTTGCTTGTGATTTTTAACATACTTGGCCATTTAGAGATTATTCTGATTCTGAAAGCGGAACACAGGGGCACAATTTTAGGGGCGTAAGCAGAAAGTTTAGGACCGCACACTGTAAATCGACTTGCAAAGTAAATATTTATATATTAATATACGGTACTTAATATATATATATATATATATATATATATATATATATATATATATATATATATATAAATGTGTGTGTGTATGTGTATATGTATATATGTAAAGTATGTGTGTGTATATGTAGGGATATGTGTGCGTGTGTGTATGTTCCCCACATTAAAAAAAAATTCTTTAAGCGCAGTTTTTGTGAAGAGTGCCTGACTGATTTATTTATGTTGTTTATTCATCGAAGATATTTTATTTATAGTTCACCATTACAATGGCAATGTTCAATGTTCTTTCACGATAATATCATTATATCAGTGGCATAAAAAAACATCAATGATACTATTGTTTATCGTGAGAGCTTTTGGGAAAATATATCATCCTACAAAAACTGAGACCATGGCAGGCTGAAGCAATATATTGAGAGAGAGCAAGAGCGATGGATAACACAAAAATACTGTACAAATGTACAAATAAAAATCTGCAACATAGCGGGACCGCGAAGCAACAACCGTCATATAGCGGAAGCTTACTGTATATGTACTCCGTGATGAACTCATTGTTCCAGGGCTGGTACTCATCGTTTCCAGACATGTGCAACCTGGGTTTCACAAATTCTCAAGTGTAAAATGATCTCTGTATATGTATGTATATGTATTATGTTTCAAAATACCATCTGTGCCCCTGGATTATGGCTCTGTTTTGGGAGAAAAATCCTTCTGTGTCTTCCTGGCTTTCTGTTCTTTCACACAGCCAATTGGACATGGCCTAGTAAGAAGCTGGCTGGCGTAAATCCGAAAGATTTGCTGCTGTGTGGCCTACCTGACATTCCAACCCACCTCCCATCAACAGATGGCCCTGCTTTCAATTCTTTCTGATATGTATTAGATATTCAATGCAGAGTGAGTACAATACCTTTTGGGGATTAACGGCTTCAGTGACTGTTTGTCTGACTCCTGCTGCAGATTAGCAGGCATGGCTGGCCCATGACATTTCTTATTTGGGTTTTGGGCACAATCACAAATTCTGCCGAGCAACAAGTGGTCAGACAAAAATACAAACTTTTTACTGGTATGTGCGCTCTCTGATATTCAAACAACAGATGGCCCTGTTTTCCTTTCTTTCTGTTATGTATTTCATATTCAATACAGAGCCGGGATTCACCTTGGTTCAAGTGATTATAGTGTTTTTTGGGGGAGAAATGTCTTTAGTGTGTGTCTGTCTCACTTCCCGCTGCTGCTACTACTCATTCAAAGAGCCTAGTAGGTGAGGCTGGCACATGACATTTTTTTCCATTGGCCTTTGGGGTACAATCACTAATTTTACCCAACAATAAGCAGTCAGGCAAAAATCCTGTAGTTTTGTAGCATTCGAACACACATCCTAACAACAGATGGCCCTGGTTTCTTCTTCATGTTCTTCTTTCGCTTTATTTTAACTTCAATACACATCAGGGATTTTTTTCCAAGTACTCTTTTGGAGGATACATTTCCGCTGTGTGTGTCTCTCTGACTTCCTGGTGCTGCTGGCACTCATTCGAACAGCTTAGTGGGTGAGGCTGGCACATGGCAATTTTTTTTCCATTGGCCTACGGGGTACAATCACAAATTCTGCCTAGCAACAAGTGGTCGGGGAAGCTTGTGAGTAGTTTTCCTGTTATGTAGCCTACTTACAGTAATATTTTTTTTGCAATGTTAATGCCACTGGAGAGTGATGCTTGACTGGAAAAAAACATACACACATGCACTCTGTTTGTTCTTTCAAGTGAAGGAGTGAGTCTTTGCTATCCAAAAAGAGAGAGAGCCAATGTTAATAATATGCACACATATTACTCATGCACCTGAGTCTTGAATATCAATGCTCCGAATGACCTTCCATTCCTCTCTGTACTTGTGTCCTCTCTTGATGAGGCAGATCTGCCGCCTCATGCTTAGCAGTCCGCACTTGTGTATGCGTGTGCATGCGTGTGCTGAATTGAAATCAAGTCCAAGATTGTCCTGATGGCGCGATGAGTGGAAATGACTTCATCCGACGTGAGAATGATGAGCGCTCAAAGGCAACAGGGGCGAGTCGAATCAAAAGCTCGCAGGGGCGTGGCCGAGCTGTTGCTTGACATGGATTCTCGCAGCCGGCCTCATTAATTCATTAATACGGTCGTCCCCTTGGCGAGGTGTAGGAGCTCATTAATGTTGCAGGGATGTCAACCACTTTTCTTTCTTTTTTTTTCTTTTCTTTTTTTAACCTCAAGCATTTTTCCTTTATTGTTCTTTTTAAAAATGCAGTCGACTTATTGACTCCAGGAGCAATCTCTCATTTGCTGCTCTTAGTGAAGTGGGAAATGTATGCAGCAAACATGATAATTTTCTGTTGTCTGATTTAATATATTCCTAATGAAAGTATTTCTATGTTATTAATGATGTCACTTGTATTAAAGTGTGTGAAATTGGAAAGCTTGGCTCACCATGGGAGCAGGCTGATTTCTTTATTTATTTAAATTTTTTTTGTGGTTTGACATTTCATTTTTTCAGTATTGTTAACCCCCATTGATGCAGCTGTTTACAAAACTGCATGGCTACGCAGATGGAAAATGCACAGTAGGTCATATACAATGTTAGTAACGACATCTGTATAAAAAAAATAAAATGGGGGGACAGCTGGAAGGGCGATAAGCTCTCAGAAATGCTGAAAGCGTAGTCATACCTCCGTTGAAGGACGCTGAAATGTTAATTGATCTTTTCCGTGGAAACAAGCAATCAGTGGTCAACACAACGTTTGGGCTAAATATTTGGCCTGAAGCCACTACTG
The DNA here is from genome assembly GCF_024500275.1 of Phycodurus eques. Taxonomy (NCBI): domain Eukaryota; kingdom Metazoa; phylum Chordata; class Actinopteri; order Syngnathiformes; family Syngnathidae; genus Phycodurus; species Phycodurus eques. The sequence goes on from NC_084531.1 coordinate 14,498,718, forward strand.
TCAATTCAAAACATGGGCCTGAATGCAGAGCAAGCAGGGCAGAGATTTTTGAAGTTAAAATCTACAGAATTGAGCACCAGGGTTGTTAAAGTTGTTTTTTTTTTTTTTTTTGGTTATTGTTGTTGTTTTGCAAAAATGTTGCTACAAATTGTATGAACACTGAAGCACTATATTATGTTCCATGAACTTCAGTAGCACCTGAACTTGTAGTGAAACAGTGAAGCCAATTTCATGAAAACATTCACCTTTGACAAAAGATCAACATTTCACATTTTATTTCCATGTATTTACATCTGAAGCTACAGTAATTATCAACTTAGAAGATAGCACATTTTGTTTGAACTCACCCATTTTTTGGCCCGTGAATGATTGTGGCCTTGTATGTCCTACTACATTAATTATTCAAACAATAAAATGTCAACGCTTGGTTTTGGATTTTTGCATGGGAAGACTTTATACGAGCTCGTGGTGTAACTAACATGAAAACCAGAGAGCTGTTTACGGGTGGAAAATGTATACATACTGAACCTAGAAATAAAAACTGAAATGTTGACCTATTGTCTAATATTCATCTTTTAAATTAATATAAAATCCTTCAATGTACAGCAAAATAAAGGAATTGGCCTCAACGTTCCAATAATTTTGGAGGGGAACATATGTAAAATGTGCAGTAAAAACCTTTTCAAACATTTTATAGAGTGGTGCCTTGAGAGACACGTGACCCAACGGGTGACGAGCTATCGTTCGACTGATTTTTTTGCTTTGACTTGGGAGCAAAAATTTTAGGTACGAGCACTGTATGGTGGCAGTGAACTCAACTCAATTGCTTCACAACAAGCAGCAGTTTGACAAATAGAGAAAAATGATTAGAAAAAGAGGCTTGAAGTTATTTATTGACACTCACAGTTGAAGTTTACTATCAAACTACAGTCAAGATAAAACAAAGATAAGTACACAGTCCGTTGTGTATTTAAACAACCACATTGCTTAGCATTAGATATGTTTATTTCATTTACCCTTTATTTATCCAGGTATGGCAATTGAGAACATATTCTCATTTGCTTAAATGTGTTTAGCATCATGCTAACAAACAATGCAAAATGCCATAAACGGGCTAGTGAATAGTATTAGTGTTGCTGTGTGATAACCCTTTACACAACGGATATTTGAACACAAACGGTAGAGCATCTCATGTAGACAGATACAATAACAATACTCACAAAATTGTATTTGTTATCCTGTGTGAAGGACGACAAATATTATTGTGGCTTACTGAAGAGTTTTGACAGGCTCCATGTATATCCGTATGTTGGTATTATACTGCCCCCAGTGGCCATGATGGCCATTGACGTTTTTTCAAAAATGTAGCAAAAACTGTTTAATTCCTTACATTCAATTCAATTATATATTTACTGTATGTTTTTTTTTACAACATCAGTACAACATCATAAACAGCTATATTTTCAATCCAAAAACACATTATGATTTGTTTTTAGTGGAGGCTGGAACGGATTAATGGCATTTCCATTGATTTCAGTGGGGATCGATGATTTGAGTTACAAACATGGTCACAGCATCAGAGCTGTCAAATGTTACAGAATGGTGTATTTTGTTACTAACCACTGAACGCTGAGTTGTTACGGCTGTAACGCTAACTGTTTCGGATATTGGGGGCTAAAAAAAAATCCAGCGTCTGACATGTACCGACCAGTACGGCACTGTGTCTGGCCACTGTGACGGAAATTTCATAAATGAATTCTGTGAAATAAACACTATAGTGTTTTACAAAAAGGGGCATGGCTGCCAAAATAAGTGGTTGAGTGATACAGTACACTTGTCAGACAGGTCTGGTTGGAACCGCGTAATAGCAGAGAGTAACCAAGTTTGAATAACAAAATAAACCAATTAATACTTGTGATTCAAATGTAAAATAATTCATGGCCTCACAAGACGCCTTTTGTACCGGGAATGAGTTAATATGTCACTGGAGACGTCATCTGAGAACAGGGTCAGGTTAAAAGTATATTATTATTAATAAGAAAGATTTGTAATATAAAATAAAATGACCTTAATTAGTCCCACATGTGATGTGCAGTGCCATTTCTCCTCCAAACGTGGTGTGCATGATGGCATTTAAACAGTTCAATTTTGCTCTCATCAGACCAGACTATATTCTACCAGTATTTAACTGGCTTGTCCAAAAGTTGGACCCTCCCCCCCAATCTACAAATAACTGTTGTAATGTTCCTTGTGTTTATATATCTAGACTGTCTCACTATTGTTCTACTGTGGTTCTCACCCCTAGTCCCCTTGTCCACTCTGTCCCTCTGTCTGTCCCCTAAAACCCTTTTCTGCCCAGGTGCATGTTCAATAAACATCAGATTAATTTAAAAAAAAAAAAAAAAAATTAAGCAGAGGGAGTATTTCAAACTCCCCTGTTGCACAGCAAAACTGTTCCAGCACAGAGGCATACAGATCCACCATTCTGCAAGGCCATGCAGCTGAAAACAATACTCGATCGTGACTTCTTCTACGTTCCTTGTTACTGCAAGTGTGTATCTCATTGCGTGTTACCACACTGCCCCTCTGAGGTCAAGACTTGCACAGCAGTTACTTTATGAAACCCACTGGTTAATCATTTATTGTTATTATTGTTCTCTGTTTGAGTAATATCACTTGTTCAAGCGTTTTCTGAGATTCCACGCCACAAAATAGTAAATTATGTATGATTATTGCTGAAATCGGATCAGACTGATATCAATATTGGCTAAAACCCAAGGCTAAAATATCGGCATCAGACTGGAGGTGAAAAAATTGGTTTGGGACATCCCAAATAAAAACAAAATAACAAAGACTGGAGCCATAACGTATTAATGATTACAATTACAAAGTAATGATTGTGTTGTGCAATTGAACAGTATGCAGAATTATTTTTATTCTATTACATAATATGGGTTTTCTCCGGGCACTCTGGTTTCCTCCCACATTCCAAAAACATGCGTGGTAGGTTAATTGAACACTCTAAATTTCCCGTAGGTGCGTGAATGTGAGGGTGAATGGTTGTTTGTTTATATGTGCCCTGCGATTGGGTGGCGACCAGTTCACGGTGTACCCCGCCTCTCGCCCGAAGATAGCTGGATTAGGGTCCAGCACGCCCGCGACCCTAGTGTGGAGAAGCGGTACAGAAAATTGATGGATAGATACATAATATACTGTAATAACTGTTCCGTGGTAGTGTTCTTTACAACATAAAAAAAAAAAAAAAAAGGAAATTCACTGAAATTTAGAGTGAAAGTGAATTTCTATAGGTTGGCAGCTCTGCAGAATGGATTGAACTTGTATCTCAAGGCACCACTGTATTTTGAAAATAAGAATCCAACTATAGAAGATAAAACTGCTGATAGATAGATGCTCTTTGGTTACTCTTGTTTCTCATCTACAAAATGATTGCTATCGCTGTAGCTGTAATGAAGTTCTAATAGCTGTTACATCATATCGAGCCGAGTGCATTGATACCACAGAGGACCTGACACCATTAGCTACTTTGTCCTTGCCTCCGATGCCCTTTCTCTTGTTGCAGCGCCGTCGATGACCTTGCAGCACATTTCCGTGCAGCTGCGGCGCCAGGGGTGTTGTGCGAAGGAACCTGGCTTGGGAAGGAGGGGGATGTTGTTCTGGGTGGTGACGATTAAAAGTCGAGACATAATGCTTAGGGTGCAGCCAAGCAGAAGGGTGAGCAGATTTGTGGGAAGAAAAGAGACATCTGCATGACAAGAAATGCAAAAATGAGAACAGGTGGCGATGCAAAAGACATATTCGTAATGTGAAGGTGCTATCAGAGATCCGACATACTCCAATATGTACATTTTTTGTTGTTTCTGTGGTTGGCTACGATGTGTTGTCAGTTTGATGGTATGCATTCATTAGTCCTACTAGTGTACTGCCGTATCAATTTGTGCATGGTGTTGGTTGAGTGCAAGCCTCAGCTAGAAGTTGTGCTATAATCCCTAGCTGTCATTCAATCAGTCCATCCATCCATTTTCGAGAGTGCTTGTCCTCATTAGGGTGAACATCCTAGTTCAAACTCAGTTGAAAACTCTCCAGTTGGTTCAAAATGCTGCCCCTCCCTCTTAACTGGATATGGAGCACATAGCACCTATTCTGGCCTACTTCTACTATCTGCGTGTGCACTTTAGAGTTAATTTTAAGATCCTAATGTCTGTTTTCAAATCTAGAAATGGTCTCGCCCTGTCTGTCCTCTTTGAGCTGGTCCATCCCTACACTCCTGCCACTCAGCTGTTCAGCTGCTCCTGGAGGTTTTTATTTATGCACAGACCTTAGTTTCAGCTGCCGTTGTCTTTAAAGTGCTCTAAATAAAACTGAGATGAGTTAAGGCGAGAGGCAGGATACTCACTAGACTGGTCGCCAATCAACCACTGGACACGTTCACATATACTATAGACGAACAAGCATTCATGCTCTCATTCACAGCAATGGACAATTTAGAATCTTCAGTGAACATAACATGCATGTTTTGGAAATGTGGAAGGAAGCAAACCCACGCAAGCACGGGGAGAAATGTTAATTCCACACAGGATTCAAACCTCAGAACTATGATGCAGACCTGCTAACCACTGTTCCACCATACTTCCCCTAAACAAAGACATTTCCAGAAAATGCATAATAATAAGGGAAAGAATTAGGAAAAACTGATTCACATTCTGTATTGGACTAATAACACCTGAACTACTTGAACAAACACTACAGAAAAACAGACTGCGAAATCCATCCATCCATTTTCAACACCGCTTATCCTGTTTATGGTCGCGGGGCGCTGGACCCTATCCCAGCTGACTTCGGGCAAAAGGCAGACTACACCGTGAACTGGGCGCCAGTCAGTCGCAGGGCACATATAGACGCGGACAACCACATTTACACCGTCACTGAGTGGGAACTGAACCCACGCTGCCTGCACCAAAGTCAGGCGATTGACTTGACTGTGAAATCCGAAATGCAAAATTGTTCTTACATACAAGTCTGTTTATAGGGCCCTACAATGCAATTACTGTGGACAAAGACCAAAATGCGCAGATCGTCGCAAATATTTGGACGATTGTTTTTAAGTAAACTTACAAACTCTGTCTGCACTAATGGCTTCCAATGACGAACGAGCGCTTACCATCCATCCGCAAGCCTCATGTCTGTGTTCGTCTGTATAGTTCAAAGTTTAATGGGTAATTTAATGGACTAATAACCTCGCACTATGTTCAGAAAACAAATTGCCTTAATTGTCATTCATCTGCTGTAAACATAATGTTCATTATCCAAAGTTGTTGACGCCAAAAAGGGGTAGGGTTAGCAACACCACCACGCTGCTCTTGATTGTATTATGAGTCTGTTTGATGGCGACTTCTGAAACAAATGCAACGTTATATAAAACATGCATTCATTGGTTGTTTAGCTATGCAAGGGATTCCCTTACCTTTTGTATGCCTTACACCTCAAGGAAACATTTCTGTTCTTGCACCTTCAACAAAGGAGATAATTCACTTTAGGTAAGACTTCCTGTCATAAAAGAAGACAGACGAGACCCTCCAGGATCATGAGGTGCTTTAATGTGGACTATTTTATAACTAAACTTGAACCAACTCACTGGGCTTCAGTCAGGAAAAAAAAAAAAAAAAGGTTTTTGTAAAACTGTAAATTTGAATATTAATGGATAACAATAATTAATTTTGGCTGTAATTAATATGATTTTAGTTAAATACATTAGCTTCAGGCGGCATGGTGGATGACTGGTTAGAGCGTCAGCCTCACAGTTCTGAGGACCAGGGTTCAATCCGCGGCCCCGCCTGTGTGGAGTTTGCATGTTGTCCCCGTGCCTGCGTGGGTTTTCTCCGGGCACTGCGGTTTCTTCCCACATCCCAAAAACATGCATGAATTGGAGACTCTAAATTGCCCGAAGGTGTGAATGTGAGTGTGAATGGTTTTTTGTTTGTATGTGCCCTGCGATTGGCTGGCAACCAGTTCGGGTTGTACCCCGCCTCCTGCCCGATGATAGCTGGGATAGGCTCCAGAACACCCGCGACCCTAGTGAGGAGAAGCGGCTCAGAAAATGGATGGATGGATGGTTGGACATTAGCTTCAACATACTGTTGCATTAACCTTTAAATAAACCAAAATGTATCACATATTGGAATGGCAGTGAAAAGCAAAAATAAATGCCATAAAAGCATGTCTTTTGGCAGGGTGAACACATACCAATAAACGGTCCAAATTTGAGCATTTTTTTTACCCCTTACGATCAAAGTCAGCAAAGCCCAATTATCGGATATCTCTAAAAGATTATCCAAAACAATTAACCTGCGGTGTGGGGTATATTGAGTGATTATTTTTTTCTTCCTCAGTCTGCTCAGAAAACAGTCACGGCCGACAATTGTGAAACCAGTGAAATATTTACAATGGTAAATCCTTAGTGCTGACGCCCACACCGAGCAACGGGGCCAAATGCGACTGAACTGGACGGTCGTGAAAAAAATACAGTCGGCAACTCACACCCACCCACACACTTATCGATTAACCCTCGCACACATAATCAACCCGCTGCAACAGATAAAAGGCAACCCCTGGTGTTGTTAATGGGGAAACAATGTTTTGAGGCATGGTATGCTGTACTGTCCTGCACTGTTTGTTGTTGAACCAAAGCACAACATTTTGCAATTATCAAAGAAGAATCTGATTGCCCTGGCTGTTATAGCTCTATGACAAAGAACTAAAGGAGAGACTGTGCATACTGTATTCGGAAGGCCATTGGCAAAGATCGCCCCATACATTGACCGCCAGGACTTAAACGTGGTCTGCGCAGCTGTAAGTTAAGACCGACTTACTTTTTTTTTTTTTGTCCTGTTCGGCTCTTAGGTCAAGCAGAATGGAAAATCTGTATCCCTTTTATGCCGGAACAGTTTTACTGTGTCACAGTGGAGTTTTTAAGCTTCTGCTGTGGTTTCTTAGTATTATAATTGAGGTTTATTGAGAATCAGACTTGATCAGTCGAGCAGAACAAAGTTTCAAGAAGGGCGAGAAAAACAAAGACAAAAGACAAAGCACTAATTGTAAACAGGATGAGAGAAGTAAATCATTACATTATCTACAACAATGAAACATTAAATATGAGTGTTGCATGGGACTGTCGTGCTACACCCTGTGAGGGAAGGACAGGACAAGCTAGAACAGGACAAGGACTGGAGAAGAAGCATGCAGGACAAGGGTCGTGAACCCGGCTGTACAACTTTAGTGTGGTGGGATTAATTATGTGAATTATAAAAGTCTACAGGACGAGAGTATAAGTGAGGGGATACACAAGCGATTTGCATATTCATGTGTTATTTGTCCCAGTAAGTGCGTGACCCCAAACGCAGTGAAAGAGTCCTCGGCGTGTGTGCCTGCGGATACATGCAAGTGAATTGACACCGTTTTACATGCACAAAAATTGACAGAAGTGACCTGTAATTGCTGTGGCCGCACCGCGGGGGTTGAGGATGCCACCCAATCAATCGAGGGGCAGGATCAGGCCCAGGGGTACACCCGAGAGCAGCCCGGGACACGTCCCACACCGTGGGACCCAGGGTGGTCCGCCAGCCCCACCGAGGCGCCCCGACAATTGGCCTCCCAGTGGGGGCCGCAGGGACCCAATGGCAACCCCACAGCAAACCCCCCCAACGCACCCACCGCTACACACCCCCCGCCACCGCCAGGAGAGCCAGAAGCCCCCACCCAACCCGCAGGGCCCGCAATGCAGCCAGTCACCACCCAGCCCGAGAGTTTGTTGGGAAGGAGGGCAGATAGGGGCACCCGAAAAGGGAACGATAAGGGGGGGATCCCAGGAGCAGCAGCGGGCCATGAGAAATCAGCTCCAACACAGAGCATTCATCCAGCCCGGGGGGGCCCGGCCACAGGAGCACCGCAATGCAAGTAAGTGAGATCCACCTCCCCCCCCCTGTTATTATGACTGGCAGCCATTGGCACTACTCCCGACCAACTTTCGGAAACCAAATTGTCACTCCACCTGGCGCATCGCCAAGGACACACCCTTGTGTCTTGCATAAAAATGTCATGTTTGTGTGGCCTAAATGGTACCTTGGACTCCCACTATTTGTGACACACACCTCTCACCTTCTTGTTTATAACCTCTTTCACCAACTTTTAGTAATAACCCCTTTTAGCCCTTCATCACTCCTCCTTTGGCCTCCTCCCCTCCCCTGACACCACTGCTGCGCTCCTTTCTCGCCCGCCTCCCTGCCTTTCCTCTGGTCCTCCTATCAGTGTAAAGGTCAGCTCAGGTCCAACATCCATAGCGTCGCCGTTTGTAATACGACGCGTCCGACATCTGCTTTTTGCAGCGTCAGTCAGTCAGCAGCCCTTTAACTGCTTATGTTACCGAATGACCGTGCTGTTTTTCTGCTTTGGTTAGCTGATGTTGCACTGAATTTTCATACTTAACAGATTTGTTTTTTCGTCAAGTTGACGCAATTGCCTTGTTTTGTTTTCTATTTACTTTCTTTTTCCTCCTGTCCATTCTGTTCACCTCATCATTCTTTTTCTCTTCACATCTGCACATCCAGAGAGAATATTGCTTTTGAAAATAATACAGAAAAATGCCGCAAAGGCCTCTTTTTGTTGCCCTTGGCCAACACCACGTAAATAGCGCACTTTATTTCCCCTTCACTTGGTTTTTAATCATCATCACGAAGCGAAAGTTTATTATCATGAATCAAAAGTAATCACCCTTGTCTATATCGAGGCTTATTGCCGCAAGCCTCCAAATAATCCCGTGGAGCCAAATGTGCAGCACCGTTATAGCAACTATATTAGCGCCGGATCCGATGGCTTTCTATAAACAAGGATCTACCTTATTGCGCTTGTTGATAGCTGTGACACTCACAGTCGGTGTAACTCATGATATGATATTATCACAATATTTTGCCAATGATAAAAGAGATGTATATATTGAAAGAAAACCATCTACAATTGAAGGAAGGAAAAGTCTTCTTTACTGCAAAAACAAAAATCTAACCAAGATTGAATATCTAAACTCAAGGCAAAATAATGTACCGGTTTGCTTGCTTCTTGTTAGCTATATTATTTCTTCTTACCAGGTAATTTCTGCACAAGAGCATTTCAATTGCTTCAAGCATTTTTTCCTTAAAAATCTTAAGGTATTAGAACTTGTTTTTAAGATATTATTACAGAGGACGGGTACGTTTAGCCTAAAATAAGAAATACCACATTTCCGTAGGTCATGACAGGAGGGAGGTTAGCCCATCAGTAGCCAAGCAGTGTTTTTGGAGCGGGCGACAGGGCTCGAGAACAACTGTGCTTGCCGAATGTCAGCCTCTGTTGACCAAAGATCATCATCCATTTTACAGAGCATAATTTGCAGTTAGATATGTCATCTGTGTTTATCTTAAATTGTCTTCACATGGTGACATAGCTCCTTTTCCACCTGCCCGGAAGGCTGATAAAGTGGTATCGGTGTTGTAGCATTTAGGGCTGGAGGAAAAAAAATACAAAATCGAAAAATTCCGCTAAGTCGACTTCCAAAAATGGTCGACACAAAATTTCTGCCACAATGCTCCGCCTGAAACAAAAAAAAAAAAAAAAAACAGCTCCGCCCGGAACCATGTTTGTGCCACCGGAACCCATGTTTCACACGGACATTTATTGTAGATGGATGCAGTGTTGGGACAATGATGAACTTTGCCAAAAAGACACTCTAGCTGAGTGAGCTGAATGGTAGCTGAATGGTTTTTTTCACCGAAAATGGTAATCCCTAGTGCGCTAATGCTAATCGTGATTGCTAACCGTTCAGCATTTACCATTTTTCTGTCTCAAATTCTGTACACCAAATTTATACCATACACTTAGTACCAACTTTAAGGTTTGAAGTCCATCCTTCATAAATGAGAGTAAAATGCATGTTAGTAGAAAAAAATTCTAATAGTGGGTGGGGGCGATTGTTATTTGATATTTTGATCAATAATCAATAGGAGAATCGATTCTAAGAAGATTACATCGTGACAGCCCTAGGAGCATCACAGCATTTTTTTCCCCCCAGTACGAGTACAGATGCACAGTATCAGCACTGGGGATGCACCAATACCGATACCAGGGTCGCAACAATACCGATACTGGTATTGGTTACTTAGGGTTATTCTTCCCTATTTTTAAGACATCGGTGGGTGGTTTTGAGGGTCACTATCTTTTCTTGTATCATAGGCAATGATACGGCGATGACGTGATAATATATTTTGAGGACTACATCTATGATACACCATTTGTAAATCAAAAATAAAACGTAGAGTGAATTGTTTTTGTACAATAGGCAAAATAAAATCCCTTTATTGAAGTTAAAATTATCATAAAGTCCGGAACTGCACACATTTGGACAGTGAGCACATCAATAATTGATGCAAGTGTGTCAGTACTATTGTATTGATAATTTTGATGGTCATATCAAGATACTGCGATGATGCCACAAATGATGTTGTGGGGAAACATCACGGTATCTGTGTTTGTGAAACGATACTGTACCATAACCAATTATTGATGTGATACATCATACTATCAATATTTTCTCCCACCTCTCGCTGATAGGGTAACATGACTGATTATGACGCAATATATATCTTTCGATGTTTTGTCCCACCCCTAATTAATATTGTACATCGAGAACTTATGAAACAATGTCACAATGACGATTTGTTTTCCCGTACCTATTTGAAATTTAACTTGTGAAATATGATACATTGTGAGAGATAGTTAGTCCCACTCCTAGTTGATAGTATTTCGTGAGTTTATGATGCAATATATCACAATATTGATGTTGTCCCACCCCTAATTGATAATGTAACGTAGTCGATACTATACATTGTGATATCGATACATTGTGATATCTATACTTTGTGGCGTCAATAGTTTGTCCAACCCCTCATCAACATTGTATCGTGAGAGATTAGGATGTGATATATCATGATACTGATATTGTGCCCCACCTCTAAATGATACTATACCGTGAGACATTCTGATGCAATGTATAACGATAATTTGGTCCACCCCCAATGTGTAGACACAATATTTCCGATCCCTAGCTCTGAATGTGGGGTCAAAGGGTGTTGGGTGGGTGGGGTGCATTACTTCCACTAGCCCTTCGTCAATATAGTCTGGAGTTGATCTAATGGTATAATCATATCTGTTGCCTCTGGCTATGGGAAATGGCCGCATGCATTATTCACACTCGCTGAGATGCTTATTGATGACGCCCTTATTTATTTAAATATTTCCTCCTCAATGCCGTTCCTCACAGTTTTAGCTTTGTTCTGTCACGGTCTCATTTATTCATGCAACGGACCATAGCCGTGGCCCGTTTTGTCACATCTGTTGACGGGAGTCGAGCGGCAGCCTCGGCGGGATCACCTCTTTGTCTCATTGCAATTTGGACGCTTCACGCTCGCCTTCTATTCATGTGGTCATTGGACGTTAATGCAGGGGGATGGAATTCGGTTTTATCCCCATGCAGAAACATCAGGTCAATAGCTAAAGTGGACCGTTTTCTTTTGTGCAATAAAAAACAAGGCTTGGAAGACTTTGTTCAAACGTTTGGTGTTAAGCCACAATGACTCTCTGTACTCTTTCATATGTACCACTGCTGAGTGGTATTGAAAAATAACTGCACAGCACCACGCTGATTGCTGTTTGTAATACCCTGCCACTTTGATGTCTCTAAATAAGGTGACTAAACACATTTTATTATGAGCCATACTTTACATTACAATGAAGCGTCCGTTCTTTTATGTTTGTTTTGGAAATATAATTTCTCCCATGGGAAATAATTGGCAGCATGGTAACGGTTAGTACATTGGCCTCACAGTCGAGTTTCTCGGTTCTAATCACGCCTGTGTGGAGTTTGCATGTTCTCCGTGTGATTCCACGGGGTTTGTACAGGTAACCTGACTTCCTCTCACATTCCGCAAACATGCATCCATTTTAAGTAAATTGAAGACTCAGATTTTCTATTGATGTTAATGTGAGGGTGATTGGTTATTTGTCTCCATATACCCTGCAAGTGACTGGCGACCTGTGCAGGGTCCCATCTCTCATCCAAAGTCAGCTGGGATACAATATGGATAGTGGATGATGGATGACGGAATAAATGTATTGTTTGTAGGGGCACACCCCACAGTCGAGGACGGCTGGGTGAGCGGTGGCTCATATGCTGGAAACGGGACAACCCCACCATAAATGACCTGATTTCAACAGGACAATTAAGAGGGTGAAGAAAAATACAGTAAGTTAAGCGTGTTTTCCTTGCGGTATTTTGACCGAAGCACATTTTTAAGAGGCCTCGGAACTCTTTTAATTTGTGGAATTTTTTTTATTTAAAGTTGCCCCAAAGCCCAAAAAAGACATTCACTATTTTATAAGAACGTTACACTGTCATTCCACTAAGCTAAGACATTTACAATTCTTCGGAATTCTTGACCCTTGGTGTACTTTGACGGAATCACATCAATAAGACACGTGGGAGCTGGTTTTAATTTTCGGAAAATACCTGCATGGGTTTTCTCTGGGTACTCCGATTTCCTCCCACATTCCAAAAACATCCATGGTAGGTTAATTGAAGACCCTAAATTGTCCATAGGTATAAATGTGAGTGCGAATGCTTGTTTGTTTATATGTACCCTGCGATTGGCTGGCAACCAGTTCAGAGGGTACCCCACTTCCTGCCCACAGTTAGCTGGGATAGGCCATAGCATACCCGCGACCCTTGTAAGGGTAAGCGGTGTAGAAAATGGATCGATGGACCTTACCGTGTCTCCTTAATATCCATCCAAATAAAGTGTCACACAAATGCAAGGAAAGAAGCAAAATGTGCTTTGAAGCTCTGCCGAACTGAGGTCTTGCACTATGCTTTAATCCCATTCCACGAAAATACCTCTCTCAAAATGTCAATCAAAACTGAGCATTATCGTTATTACCTTTAGGTGTTTGTACAACGCCATCAGCATCACGAGGCCTTTGCAACAGTGGCTCATTAAAAGTAAAGTGTTGAGAGTGTGACCGGGGGAGCAATTTGGATAAGAGATGGTCCGCTGTCCTTCATTGACATTCAGCCCCAATAGTGAAACGCCAGTCCCATTGCTCTGCACTCTTTGCTTCATTTTGTGCAACTTTTTGTAGCGTTTGAGCAGTCCACATTTATCATTTGACAGTGGTGGTTAAGAGAAGAACAGGAGAAGGTGGTGTCCAGGATGGCGACCAGTTGAGGGTGTACCCCGCCTCTCGCCCTGTCAGCTGGGATCAGCTACAGCACACCCGTGACCCTAGTGAGGATAAGGTGTACAGAGAATGGATGGATGGGTGGATTTTGTATTTGTACTTCTGAACATTTTCTGAAAACGAAAAAATACAACAAACTCTACAAACAGTAAAAGTCCAGTTGCCTCGATTCAACCTTTGCAGATTACCATGACTTGGATGACTAAGAATCTACACAGACATCAAGAAAAAAAGATTTTAGCAAGCAAATTGTTGTTGTTTTTTCATACCGATCAACGCAAACTAGAACTAGTAGACATTCCAACAGCTTCTTCCCTCTTGCGATCAACTTCTTAAACACCTAACCTATAATTCCATTACAACAAGCTGGCAATTTTTTGACTTGAGTTCGTTGTCACATTTCTGTGGGGCCAATTATGTATTACTTGTGCACTCACTGTAGTTGTCTCGCCATGCTGCACTATTTGCATATACTGGCCACTCATGCCAGAGTAGCATCTGCTCCATTTGCACACTGATTGAGGAGTATCTGTAACATTTGCACAACCGACATTGTCCCAGATGATCGCACTACTCGTCACTTTAAACCGCATACACTCCTTGAAGTCTCAGCGCCCTTTGCACAATGGTCATTGCACTGGACTATTGCAATATTAGTTGTTCGAACTGCTCTAAGTGCTAGAGGACTCTGCATCTTTTTGCACAATTGTTTTTTGTCAATGTCTTTATGTCCCCAAAGTGTTCTGTAAATTGACTGTTTGTTGTACTAGAGCGGCTCCAACTACCGGAGACAAATTCCTTGTGTGTTTTGGACATACTTGGCAAATAAAGATGATTCTGATTCTGATTCTGATTCTGATTCTGATTGATATTGTGACAGTAAGTTAAAAATGACGTAAGCAATTATTAGGCTAACGAGATGTGCATTTGCGAATGTGGATTACTGTACTTCGATTTGGCTCCTCTGTTCCTGCTGTCATGCATACCCCATCAATGCCAGCCTGACGTCATCCAGATACACCCATCAGTGAGGTATACACGCCTGCATCCGCCTAAACTACACAAATAAACATTTAAAAAACACTCGTTCATGTAACATGTTCATCACTGAATGCCACCTTTATAGCCTGGAGGCGTATTTCACTTGGTTCTTTTATTTCTGCGCAAAGAAAATGACTCCTTCAATCATCTGGCCCCTGAGGTACTGTCCATTGAGAAGACCAGTGTTGTTGCGATGGTCGTGTAAATCAGTGAGAATAGACATGCGCAAGACTCATTGTGCTTCTCTATATTTAATAATCTGGTAATGGCAGCTGTCTTTGCAGCGCTCCCTCCTTACTACTGTTCCTGCCAGATGTAGTGGGTTACTGTAACCTCATACATGCATGCGCGCACACACACAAAACACACACACACACAGCTCAAAAATATCATCTTTGGCCTGAAAAGTAGAATACCACAAAGGTGACTGGCCCAATCCAGATACAACCACATTATTATTGCTCTTTCTATTTCTTTATTTATTATTTTTTACAGCATTTATTTCATGGCTATGTTTGGTTCACATTCCCTAGAAAGTGGCACAATTGTTGTTATAGAGTCACTGAATTTTCTTAGTAGCCTAAATTGGTGTCTTGAGTGGTTGCCAAAACATTTGTTTGTCCCCCATAGGGAAAAAATGTGACTGGAGTTAATCTGCCACGATCGGCTGGCAATCAGTCTAGGGTGTACGCCGCTTATCACTTATCAATGTTAGCTGGGATGCAACCCCAATGAGGACAAGCACTATAGAAAATGGATGGATGGATGGAATGAATCTGTTTGAGTATAAAACTGTACAGACCATTTGAACATTCTTAACAAGTCTAAAAAGAAATTAACCAGTGTATATGTGCATAAACATACCATACACACACATTACAACAGCTGTTGAAGTAAAAATGACCAATACCTTTGATGAAAAGTGAACGCAGCTAGCCAGTCAGTGGCTAGCTTACTATCAGCAAGGGGCTAGCTTGATAGCAGCTAATGGTAGTGGCTAATGTTAGCAATTGCTGTTTGTTTATATTCTCATCTCACGTTCTTTTTTTTTTTTTTTTCATTTTGGTACTTTTTTTGGAGTATCAGACAAAATTCCCAAAATAATATTAAATGTCTTGACCTCAAACCTCTTATGTGACATTTAAGGCAGATTTTCTTTCTCAAATTTTATTGTAATTTTTCGGCCTAAAACAATGTTAGTGTGATGCGTTCCATACTAGTGGGAAAACACTGACTTCCACAGCTGCCAGCGAGGAAACATGCTGTACTATACTGTTTTCCTACCAATCCACATTGTAGCTCCTTGTCATTATTCCCTTAAAATTATATTTTTACAACAGCACCAAACAAATTATGAGAATACAAATTACATAAATCCAAATGTCATTATTCTGTTCTGAAGTCATAGCTAGCATTATCAAATTGAGAGAGGGGGAGAGGGCTTGCTTTAGAGGTGCCATATTTTACCAAACCAACTGTTTCTAGTGTTTGGGATGTAATTTTGGCTATATGGTGCCTCAGTAAACGTGAAATATGAATTAAAATCCTTCAAACATTCCTGAGTTCCAGATGTTTTTTTGCCAAATATGGACAAAGGGGATACAAAACTGAGTCAAAGAAAAGTAGCTGTCAGAGGGGCCTTTTCTGGACACTCATATGACAAAACTAAGGTGTTTTTTTAATTTTATTTTTATTTATTTTTTTATTTTTTTTATAATTTAATTCACACTTCCGTACTAAGTCCATGTTAGAGAGTCACTCTATGGAGGTCTAACTAGTCAAAATATGGCACAATTAAATAAAGCACACCTAACAATAGCGTATTCACAAGCACATCTGCTGTAGTGAGCGGGGGACGAAAAAGTGATGTAACAAGATGTGGGCATGAGGGTGCTTACTGTGCAAAGACTATTTTTTGTGCGAGCGGGGCGGTCAAAATGTGTTTTGTAAGGGTCGATCTAATGAGGACGGGGAAGAGAATATCATCACTTCACAGTATTCTATCTCCCTGTGATGAGAAGGCTCACGTCGACCTCAGTGGCTGACTGCCAACATTGATATTACATCGATCTCATTAGGAGATGTAGAAATTTGACAGCTCAGGGGACAAAAAAAGTCAGTTGACAGAGTTAAACCTTTTTTGGGGCATAATTCAGAAGTGGGTTTTTTTCGGTTAGCATGTCCACGTCACAGTTCTAAGATTCTGGGTTTGAATCTCTGCTCTGACATTCCAGCCTTGGCTTGTGTGGGTTTTCTCCAGGTACTCCAGCTTCCTCCCACATTTGAACAACATGCATGTTAGGTTCAGTGAAGACTTTGAATTGCCAATAGGTGTGAATGAGCGTGTGAGTGCTTGTTTATCCGTAATTGATGTTGTGATTGGCTGGCAACTAGTCCGGGGTGTGCGCCCCCGCCCAACACACATATCCAACCCCTCCGGGGCAGATGGCATAGGCTCCATCTCAACTGCGATCCTAATGAGGAAAACTAGAAAATGGAAGTATGGATGGATTCAGGGGGGATTCAAGGGATCATACAAATGACTGAGACGTCATTTAAAATGACATGAACAATGCAATTTCATAGCATATCATACGAATCAGGATGAGCACGTTACACAAAGCCCTCAGTGATGACAATTTTGCCCAAATAACCTTCAATTCTTAAGATAGTTTTCAATCACGTGACCGATTTTTGTTTGCCCGCCATGTTGGAGGACAAGATCGGGAGGACAAGCTACAGTAGGCTAGAAACGGAAAGACTAGTATACTGACTTGTCTTCGTTTGTTCGTTTTTTTTTCTGTATGTGCCCAGATGAGGGCTAAAAGTTGACAATGTATAAAGAAGCTTTGGATGGAATAGCAAAGACACGATACAGTGACAGAGTGGCCATCATAAAAGATCCCTACAGAATCTCTCACCCCTAACGGTGTGCAAAGAAAAGCAGAAATAAAACAGATACTGACTCGCCATCATCTACAGCCTGGCTTAATTTGGATAAAACGGCACTGACTTTCCCTTACTTAGCCTCAAGGCTAGATAGCGGTTAACATCGTAGGCATCAGCTGCCATCCTAGTCATCAATTAATCCTACATTTCTGATGTGTATGTACTTTTAATATAATACCACGGCAACAATCGACCGAACATAAGAAATCTGTTACTTAAGAGAACTGAACTAAAATATAAAGTTTGAAAATAGAGGTATGTACTGTATGTAAGGTATGTAAAATGCGTTTTTTTAACGTTGCAAAGTGGTAAAACTTGCCTTTAATGAAGTGTTCAGAACAAACACGGATGTATGGACTGGGCATCTGGCCGGCGTGAAAACAGCTCTGCTGATACGTGAAAGCCACAATCCTGAAAACCACAACCTCCGTCTCTTCCCTGACAAATGTCAGTCTTAACACCCTGATTCAAAATTAGCGCCGGTAAATGGTGGAAGGAGACTTAGTCCCTTTTACGTGTATTGTTACAGCCAAATAGCACAGTAATTCACCATTTTGGACAAATTTATGTATTCAAACAATCAATAAGCATCAGAACAAAACAATGTGTCTTGAGGTGTGTGACGTCACAGGAAAACTATCTATATATTGCCATGAAAATGCTAAATTTCTATCCATATTCTAAGCCTTGACTATTAGTATGTAATCTTGCTTTTTTTTTTCCTGAGAGGAGGCTGCACAATGCATATTTTTTCATGCATCCATCCAGACATACTCTCATTCCCAGTTCCCTTTGTCTTTCTGTATTTCAACCTCAACTTGGCCTTTTCACATTTGAATCATTGATACGCTTTACTGTAGCTGGTACAGCATAAGCATGGCAGCCATTTTTCTCAGACGCCATTTGGATGGCATCTGAGAAAATCAAATCATCTGATTAGTCCACCTTAAATTTGAATTTTAAGATACAATACTTTACTTCAAAAGCAATCCTAGTCAATTTTGAAATAACAGAGTAATCTATCAAATTTCTGCTGTCTGCCTAATTTTCTGGTTGGGTTTCTATGATGTAATCAATAAGAAAAAAGTCCAATATTTACACTGCCTTCCAGAAATTTCTGACCTCCGACTCGCATAAGTGCAATGGAACCATGCTCCAGCAGTGTCTAACAACAATGCTGGCATCAATTAAAAGATAAACTTGATTCATTAGTTACACCAAATTTAGCACGACCTGTTCTGCATGGAAATTTCTTTGTAGATATGTTGCCATATCCATTCTGCATGAAGTAATTTAATTGAAAAAAAAAAAAAAGATTACATTTGTTGCCAGCATGTCTACTAGTTTTCAGCATAATCGGCCATGATGCATCTCTAATGTGAAAGGACACGCTTATGGAGGTCGTCCGCCCTGTTTTTTGTTTATTATTACAGGAACATTTTGAGGTCAGAACTTGGATGTTCATACATCCACATTGGTTTATTTCCTACTTCCTAGAAGTCTGGAAGAGACTAAAGGGCGGCTCTAGCGCCACCAATGGTAGCAGAAACAAATGTCCTGAATTGAGTTTCCTCCCATACATTGTAACTTAGTTCGAGCTTAGTGGAATGTGCTTGAAAAGTGTCTTTTTGGGAAAATTTAAATGAGACATTTTTTTTTTTTTTAAATCCACAAACTAAAACGGTTGGGAAATGTCTTGATAGAATGTGCTTTGATAAAAATACCCCAAGGATCCAGAATTAAAGAACAATTGACTTTGCTTTGCCCTCTCGAAACACCCCTGTTCAAATGAGCTTTTTTGTTTCTTTTCACGGGGTGGGGGTGTCCTCTCATGCAAATGAGCCACTGCTCACCCGGCCTACCTCTACTGCGGGGTGTGCCTATGCGAGTACAGCTTTGCATTAATATCATAACCACTGAATCCAGGAGGTCCTTCTATGTCCATCCTCATCCTTTTTCTGAGCCGCTTCTCCTCACTAGGGTCGCGGGCGTGCTGGAACCTATCCCAGCTAACATCGGGCAGGAGGCGGGGTACACCCTGAACTGGTTGCCAGCCAATCGCAGGCCACATACAAACAAACAACCATTCGCACTCACATTCACACCTACGGGCAATTTAGAGTCTTCAATCAACCTACCATGCATGTTTTTGGGATGTGGGAGGAAACCGGAGTGCCCGGAGAAAACCCACGCAGGCATGGGGAGAACATGCAAACTCCACACAGGCGGGGCAGGGGATTGAACCCCGCTCCTCAGAACTGTGAGGCAGACGCTCTAACCAGTCGTCCACCGTGCCTCCTTCTATGTCGTGACTGTCATAAACTGAGCACCCCCTGTATGTTTCAATTGAAGTTTAGGAACTTAAACACTTTGCGGTTTGTGTTCGTACAGTTAAGTTCATGTTGTTTTTTCTGGCAGTGGTGGCTACGTTAGTGATTACTACTATCTAACGTGATATCGTGTTTTTATGTGCTCCTTACCAGAAACTTAATCAGCTTGGCTTTGACTTTGAGACGATAGTGGTTCTGAATGGATTGCTTCAAGACCTTATCTGAACGGCTTGCTGCAAGACACATTGTCTGACATAGGAAGCTTACCCAAAAAATACCTTTTGTAATTTCTTACTTGATGGGTGGGCATGCAACCCAGAGAAAGGAAGAGGTACATTTTCCATATTACAGGGGACTCTTGATTTACAACAGTACCGACATGCAAGGTTTTGAGGAAGACAGAAGGTTATTTGTTAGGTTGTTTCATATGTATCTCCTGGAAGGGTTTTTCATTTTCATACAGATATTTACTTTAATTATGACTTTAGTACTGTGATTGGCTGGCGACCAGTTCAGGGTGTACCCCGCCTCTTGCCAAAAGTCAGCTGGAATAGGCTCCAGCGCGCCCGCGACCCGAGTGAGGATAAGCGGTATGGAAAATGGATGGATGGATGACTTTAGTACTGCATTAGGGAAGGTTAGTGATTGTCTACTGCAGGTTTAGACTTAGGTACAAATTCAGAATCAAATTCCCCTTGTCTGTGCCTTTGAGAATGTGTATGGCACATGACAAAATAAAATGGTTTGGAGTGACTGACTATAAATGGGTGTGAATGGGTGTGGCCTCTGATTGTAGCTTCTCCTGACACTATTCCTCTCTTCTCCACAGAGAGTGCCTTCTTAGTCTTCCGCTTGTGGCTCTTGGACTCAGCTGAACCCTGCCACAGTCGTCAGCGTTGCCTCGCAGGGCAGCCGACGCCATTCACTGCGCTACTGATTCGCTAAAGTTGGGCCCCTCCCTCCCTCCCAGCCTGCCTCCCTCCTGTGCAGATAAAGCCTGATGTTGAGAATGAACAGATCCAATCAGCTGCTGTGAGCGGGAAGGAGCTTGTCGCTCTCGTTGTTTTCTCCACCACACCCTTCTACTCCTCCTCCTCCTTTCCCCAGAGCCCTGCTTCTTCCCATCATGGGCCGACGCGATCAATAATGCTTTACCATTCTCTCGTCTGACAGTTGAGGTGAGGAGTGAGCTGACCGCTAAAGGCTTCCTATTTGAGGCAAGCGGGCCCTGAGGATGGGCTACAGGTGGCAGAGCCTCTAGAGGCCTCCCTTGGCTCAAATCCCGACAAAGACCTTTCGAGCCCACCTTCTCCCATGTCATTGACTTATATATCCTCATTAGCAACACACAGGTGCGCTCATAATTGCATTTGCTGGATATACATTAGTCTTCATCAGCCGTCCTCGTCTGCTTCTGCTACTGCTGTGGCTCCTGCTCCAGAATGGCGGTGAACGTGACACCGATCCGGGACACAAAGTGGCTGACTTTGGAGGTGTGTCGGGAGTTCCAAAGGGGGACGTGCTCACGGCCGGACAACGAGTGCAAGTTCGCCCACCCCGCCAAGAGCTGCCAAGTGGAAAACGGCCGAGTCATCGCCTGTTTTGACTCACTCAAGGTGAGTGTGACAAACAACTCATCACTACGCCATTCATCACTGCCCTCTTTGCTGTTTTTTTGTTTTGTTTTGTTTTTTTACAGCTCCCAATAGAGACAACAATTGTCTGTGGTTGTATTAATAGTGTTAGAATCATAGTCACACCGACGCTTTGGTCATTTATAACGCTGTGATACTTTGGGACTTTCGGGTTTGTCTAAGGAGGAAGTGATGTGTTGGCTACTTGACAAATCAATCCCCACAATTTAAAGTAATCCAACACAAGAGCTGTAGCCACAACTTTGCCTTTGTAAATACAAAGACGGACATTCACCAAGTCTGATCAAAATCAGCATCAGATGTTTTTAAAACATAATCTTAGCAATTATCCAGTGGGGACATGTGCTAAGAATGATATTTTTTTTCCCTCCCAGATCTGCTTGGAAAATGGGTGGGGCCGACAATTGTAACTGTTAAACCTGTTCAATGATTACAATCACAAATTCTTGTGTGAGACTCCGTGATTGTGAGCTAAAACGTACCAATAGTCAATTAGGAATTTCGTTGAAGCTTGAGCTGTTGCCTTAACAAACACAGGAGCAACTGGTTTTGTTTGGTGTTCGTATTATGTGTCTTCCATGTCATTCCCCACAATACAAATTCCAAAAAGAATGTGGAAGCTACCAAATAAGCTATCATTTGACCTTATTGTATTTCTCCAATAGTCTTCTCTCTTCTTCTTTGAATGCCCTGTGGCATTATGCTGCTTCTCACAGGTCAGTCTTGATACTACGACAGACATCTGGTTTGAGCGAAGAGACTCGTGATTTTCGGTGGCGATATCATGATGTGTATGGTGTGCTGTGTTGGCATCTTGAGTACACCGCACACTATAAGAGCAGTCAGAACACAAATGCCATTTTGTTCCTCATCAGGTGTGGGGTCTCTCACATTTTAAAAATGTGTATGTGTGTACCATGCTATAGCTATCGACGTTTAAATGACGATGATGATGATTTCCGGTGTAACTCTCACCAATACGGGCATGACGTTTCCTTCCTACAATAGGATTAAGTGTTATTATCTATGGCTGCAGTTAGGCCCTTTGGCTGCTGTTTTGACTCATGCTGCAGACGACTGAAGATGGAATCTAAAGATTGTTAGCTGTCGATTGTGATGTTAGCATGTCAGGTTGCAAAGTTCAGCTCTGGTTTCTGAGAACATTAGACGTTTTATTCAGCTCCTTGTTGTTGGATGTGTATTTTATCATTGTAGACAGGCGTGTAGCCGCTGTGTCTCAATTAACCCCCGTGTGCTTCATCCACTTGAAAGAAATAAGAGCCTCCCCCCCAAAGGTCCACCTCATACCCACACACACGGACAAAAGTAAAACTGCTGAGCACAGAACAACTTTGCTGCTGACCAAAGTAGCAGCACCAACCAAGGCACATTAATAGTGCCTTCCATGAATTAAATTGTGGAGTCTTACCAATGTTGTAAACAAATTCTTGAATGGAATGAGATAATGTGTGTTGTACGGAGACAGTGGGGCAGGACGGTTGAATTGTAATTAGCACATCTGTCTCACAGTCAGGAGATCCAGGTTTGAATGAAATGTAGAGTTTGCATGGTCTCCCTGTGCTTGCCTGTGTTTCCCCCATGTTCCAACATCCCAAAACATGTTTCTAGGGTTGACTGAAGACTGACTCACTGGTTCTTAAGATGGGTTTCATGGAACCCCACAGGGGTTTGGTGAGTCAGTCTCAGGGGTTCAGCGGAGGTCACTGTGTTTTGCCATTCCGTTCACATGACTTGTAACAACTCTTGGTATCACCAAATCATAGAAAACCTTAAAGATACTCTTACTGTTTGTAACAACACATATCTTTAAGAGCACTCCTTTTCGAGGATGGTAGACAAAAACTAGGAAAAAAAACGATTTTGTTGCGAAAATGATATGAGAGTGGCACTTGCCAACGTGAAGGCAAGCCTTCCTGAACTTCTCTCTTTAAGGCAACAGCAAAAGTTGACACTGATTTACTGATTTACAGTAAATATTCATTGAGTTATGTTTTTGATTTTTGTGTGTAATTCATGATTTATTGGTTTTGTCCTTTGAACACAGTGATTTTGTGTTTAACTGATGCATGGGTTCATTCTGTGCACTGCTATAATATACTGTACACTGGGGCTGGGCCATTGTGGCAAAAGTAATGATCACCATTATTTTGATTGATATTGAAATCATGATTAATAAACACGATTATTCACTGATTTCGAAACTTATTTACTACCAAAACTCAACTTTAAATATAACTTAATAGAACAACCAGAAAATTAATTAGTAACAAAATAAATAAATAAATAAAAAACAATAAATAAAAATAAATAAAAATAAAAAATAATAATAATAATAAAACATTGGCACGTCTGGGGTGACTGTAATGTCTATCATATATATTTGATGAAAAAAAGAACAATCCTTCTCTCAATATTCTGCAAACAGAAATAATGTTGGTAATCCTAATTGACCTAAAACAGGAAACACTTTTCAAGCAGATTTCATGTCAGACATTCAGGGGGGAAAAGCCTTTGCGTCTTTTTTACAAAGCCATGACTGCATCTGCTGTTCCTGCTGTATGCGTCTTGGCCTCTTGGAGCCAGTGTGGTGTGATGCATGCATAGAACTGCATGTTACATAAAGTAAACTAAAAAAGAGCAGAAGAATGAAAGTTACAATAAAACTGGAACTCGTTTTTCACAGATTAGAAAGACTATATGCCCATATGCCCACTGCGATTGACCAGCGACCAGTCCAAGGTGTATCCTGCCTCCCGGCCAAAGTCAACTACTGTAGATAGAATCCAGCTCACCCACAACCGGCAACAGGAAAGGCGATATCGAAAATGTATGGATGAATATTATTTAATTCAATCGTTTAAGGCCCGGTGTAAATAAGATGCTGTGAGTACATAAAAAAAGCTACCTAATGTTGTGGTCAGTAAGTGCAAATAAGTCCATGAGGAAATAGAGTGCTTGTTTGTGTGTTCCTATGCAAGTGGAGATGTACCCAGTCATCGCTTCAACATCTGTGAATGCGATTGAGAGATTCCTTCCTTGGCCGACAAGTTTAACAGCAGGGTCTCTGGGCGGGACTTTGTTGGAGGTTTCTGTCACAGTAGCTGGGAGACTGTGGGAGGAGGAGGAGGAGAATGAGGGAAGCACACACTGTGTCGTTTATGTTCGGGACTACTGTATATGCAAGAGTGTGTGTTTCATTTTGAGGTCACACAGCATAGTAGGGTGTTCTCGGAAAGCTTCGCAATTGACTCTATTTTTTGCCCTGGCACTGAGACAACACACTCCCACTGTGCAGCTCCACTTTCTCGCTCGGCCTAAGATGAGGGAAAGGAAAATATAGCAGGAGGGATAGATATGAACACTCAATGAATGAGGTGGACAGGTTGTGTAAAAGTGCTTTAATGTAAGGCAGGGGGCAAGAGGACATTATTCCTATTGGGAGCCATTGTAGTTTAAATTAAGACCTCAGAGGGCAATACTAAATTTATGAAAGAGAATATGACTGTTAACGGTTAATTTTATTGTTAATATATATTATGAGTATTTGTGTTTGATTTGTATTGGGATGGGCAGTACAGTATACTAGTGTTTAGAATAGACTTTACACCGATCTGATCAGCTTGATCGGTATCGGCCGATAATGATCATTTTATGCTGATTTTATGCTGCAGCCTCACAGTTCTGAGGTGCGGGGTTCAATCCCCATCCCCGCCTGTGTGGAGTTTGCATGTTCTCCACGTGCCTGCGTGGGTTTTCTCCGGGCACTCCGGTTTCCTCCCACATCCCAAAAACATGCATTAATTGGAGACTCTAAATTGCCCGTAGGTGTGACTGTGAGTGTAAATGGTTGTTTGTTTCTATGTGCCCTGCGATTGGCTGGCAACCAGTTCAGGGTGTACCCCGCCTCCTGCCCGATGACAGCTGGGATAGGCTCCAGCACGCCCGCGACCCTAGTGAGGAGAAGCGGCTCAGAAAATGGATGGATGGTTAGCACCCATTATTTCTGTCATGTTGTAATGTTGGTTTGAGCTGACTGATTAGAATACATGACCTGACAAGAGAATACTTTTGAAGATACTCAGTATACAGTACACAAGTATATACAGTAAATGAACAAGTCATTTAAATAGACACATTGCTCCATCTTCGGATCGGATCAGTGATCAGTTATCGTTTTTTTTTAAACTCGGTGATCGGCCCCAAAAATCCTGATCGTGTAAAGCTGAGTTTAGAATGTTTGCCCCACAGCTCTGAGATTTGGGGTTCCAATCTTGACTCCTGTGTGGAGGTTGCATAGCCTCCTGCTCCTCTATGGTGCGAAGACCTCATTGAAATTGTGTTATTTCTTATGACACAATCAACTTTTGGGTGTCTTTAACATATTCAGAAATTCACAAAATTTTGGTAACACATCCTGGCAATAATATATGTATTGCCAGTGTTGCAGAGTATTACCAGTTGACATCTGGCAAATATTGGTATGAAATCCAGTACCGGTATGTTCATCATGACAGGACACACAAGAATAAATATTTTCTTTTTTTTGTTGCATTCAAACTACTCTGTTTATACAATTTATCCAAAATGTTACTTGAGTGAATGTAACGGAGTAAATGTAACGCGTTACTACCCACCTCTGGGAATTAGCAACCGCCACCTGTGCATCCAATTGCCACAGAATCGTACATGTTCATCATTAAATGACACATGTAAATCAATGAGGACCTACACTGTGAAACGTATGGGTAGTCTGTCATTTTGTACTATTTTTCAGCGTTACGTCCATTTTCAGGGTTACCTATCTGAACAAACTACTGCAAGGGAATTCACCCGATCGCCACCAAATCTCAACCAAGTATAAAAGACAGATGAGCAGCGCTTAATTGCGAAGGTTGTTAGTTTTCTTTATCGGGTGTAGGCCGAGCTTGGTGGCAAAGTTTGAAGACTCACCACAAAACCCGAAACTCTCATAAAATGGCTCCACAAGCTCTAATCTTGATCAAAAGCTGTGTGTATGAAAGCAGGTCCATTCCTGAGGAGATTCACATGGCACATCCCAAACACGTGTTTTTTACCTTTTAAAGGAGCAAAAGCATATCCAAAACATAAACATATTGTAAAGATCTCAATCACTTCGACATTACAACTGAAAATGTTCGAGACAATGTAAAGGGTTAAGTGAGGAGATGGTGCATCCCCGGTGACATCATTGCTTTATCCCGGCGTACACACAAGTGCTTCAATGCTCTGTGGCTCAAGTGGGAGCAGTGCATCGGAATTCCAATGTTCTATTTAGCAGTGAGCGGCGTGTAATTTGGCCCCTATCTGATTGGCAAACCACATAACCGGAGAGCCGAGCTAGAAGTCCGTCAAGCCGACCGTAGCTTACCTTGACTTAAAGCTGAGCCTGTTTCTGCTTCAGCTGGCCTCTGTATTACTATCATTATTATTATGAATGGGGCTTGCCCGGTTGCTAGGATGCCTGTGCAGGGTTCGGTAGGTACAGGTAAGACAGGCCTTGACAAATGGAGGCTGCCGGGGCCTGCTTGGATCATGAAAACAGACACTGCTCTCCATGCCAGGGCATTCCACAGTGTGCCTCCCTGACAGTTTGATATATCTGCTTTGTCTGCACATGGACTCATAACACACATCCAGGCGTGGAAGGGGGGCTGCAAGAAAGATGTACAGTTTTAGAGCACGTCCTTCAACTTACAAAGAAGGTCTGCTAACACAGATAAAAACAAATGTGCATCTATGCACCCAGCCACAAACTTTAAAGCTACAGTGGTTTGAACACAATACAGTGAGAAATGCTTAGGCCCGTCACGATAATTACTATATCGACTTATCATTCGATAAATAAAATGGACAGGATAGTTTTTCCATACTCGATAAATTTTCATTGTTGTGGTGTGCCGGTGTGCGGATCACACAGACTTGGATGGCTTTGTCATTAACTGCTAGTATGCTCATTGAACGCCGGCGTACTGGTACACTCTTCCTGTTGTTGGCTCCGTCCAATACTCCACAACCTTGCTCCATGTGCAGCGCATAGATTGACACAACACAGGCACTTAAGGGAAAGTTAACTGTTTATTATAGTCTTTAGCCCGGCCACAAGCTAACAAACTAGCTCACAAGCTAACGAGCTAGCGAGTTAGGGAGCTAAACAGCTAGCTGCACCACGGCGAATTCGTTTAAAACGTCAGCGCCTCACCAAGTTGTCGTGTGTGTTAGTCCCCAATGAAAACAAACACGGGACGGTTAACTGTATATTAAGCATAATCTCAGCAGCACACGTTATTCAGCCAGTACTTGACGACAGCGAACGTCAACGTACCGTATATTTGATTGACAGGTGAAGTGCTCATCTTCAGCGGACCAACCACACAGTAGCCGGGTTTACATGGAGACTTTTTTTTTTTATTTATTCCGATTGAAATCATTACAATTGAAGATCTCTGGTCAAGTGTTTACATGTTACGTGATCTATTCCAATCGGGTGCATACTATCATGTGCACTACGTTTAATCAGAACAGCCGCACTTCATCAAGAACCTCACGTCATTTATCAAGATGGAAGTCCATTGTCGATTCAGCACAGTACTTGTGATTGTTTCATACGTTTATTTAAAAAAAACGCTTCATAAAAAGAACTTATAAGTAGTTAAAAACAAGATCTCTGTTGCATATGAGCTCTGTCGGGAGCTGCCATTTTTGCACAGTGCGTAAAAGAGGACCTCACCGCGTATTTATGTCGAGACGAAGCATGCGCAGACAGAGCTTTTTCTGGCTCTATTCTGGATACAAAAGGAATATTCCACTCCTGCAGTGGCGGTCCTGGACCAAATGTCGCCCTGTGCGATGGCCATCAATTGCACCCCTTTGCCGATTGTCAACTCGGGAGGTTTAGGGCTGACGGAGATTTGCCTCCAAAAGAAATTATGTCGAAAGTCAATGCGCCATATCCGACGCCCGTCAAGTGCACCAACCTCTATGGTCTTTGACGTGGTGGGTTTGGGAGCGAAGATTTTGTGTTGGTTTAGTTTCATAACACATCTTAGAAGTGTATGTGCCATGTGCGCCAACCCTCAGTAGCGTACCTGTGGCTGATCATCAAAGGGGGGTTAGGCGGGCCCTGGGCAGCTGCCCATATCACCCATATCAGAAACCGCCACTGCAACCCCATGAAACCATATAACATTCCATTTGGATTCGGCCTATTTATTCCTCTTGAGGTGTCTATATGGAGCATTTTCATCCTGTTTGGGCTTCAAAACAGATTATAATCGGAATAGAAGCCGTCATGTAAACCAGGCTAGTCTTGCAGCTCTTTATTTCAGACCCTGGGGGATTCATATCAGAGTAAAGAAAACAGTTTGAGAGAAACAAGAAAGGAAATTATAGTAATAGCAAAAATAATAATAACAACAATGCTGATTTCAAAGCAAAAAAATAAAATAAATAATGAAAAATAATAAGGACGATCCTTATTTTTCATGATTTCAAAGGCATTAAAAAAACAACATTGTTTATTGTGATAGTTTTTCTGAAAAAATATCTTTAAAAAATTGGGATCATGCCTAGTGATGCTGGTTGAACAATCCGTCCATTCATTTTCTACACAGCTTATAATGTTCAGGGTTCGTGGGTGAGTTAGATGCCTATCTCACTGGCCTAGAAACTAGTCTTCGGTAGTTGCAGAGACGTCTCTGTGACGTCTCCTAGAATTTCCTGGAGACTAGCCAGGTTGCCAAGGAGCACGATCGGAGACCTTTTGGAGACGCTTCTATAGGCCCACTATAGAGACAAATCTTAAAGTAGCTTAATGTCACAAAACTGCAATTAATTGTCACCAAAATGTATGTGGCCATCTCTACGTATGCCCACTTCAACTTCTGAAAATATCAGAACGATCGCCACAATATTTTGGATTTTATGGACGTTATAGTGTTTTCCTCATTGGAAGACTGTCCCGGTGTCCGTGCTCCCACACACAAACAGGCTTATATCAGCGACTTCCAGGTGAATTGGTTTTCACATTGTCTGGATAAGTCTCCCAGACATCTTTCTGGTGAGAGCACAAACAATATTTTGGTCTCCCAGGTCCCTGTATCGTCGCAACTGATCAACCTTGGCAGTCTCGGCGATGTCTCCCCGAGGGAGATAAGCCTTTTACAGCATATGCCACCTGACTTTGGGAGAAAAGCAGACTCCACCCTGGACTGGTCGCCAGTCAATCGTAGTGCAGGTATAGAGAAAAACAACCAATTATGTTCGGACTAATTTGTTCCAGAATCCAAACTTTATTGTCATAAACCCTTTATTAACTTTACAGGCAATGTTTTATGTAACATTTTAATATTATTAATTGCCTTGCATAAGCATATACTGTACACTTCTTATGACCATTACGGTCACGGGTGAGCTGGAACCTATCCCAGCTTACTTTGGGCGAGAGGTGGGGTACACCCTGGAATGGCCACCTGCCAATCGCAGGGCACATATACGAAAATAGCAGAATGTGAGTATTACTTTATGGTAATGTCCAGGGCATTTTCTTTTTCTCTTTCCACTGTCTTTCTAGAAAAAAGGTAAACCACACAGGCAGATTCCTTTGTTGCAGGCTGAAGTTTACATGATATGCCGATGTCACATGATGATGGCTTTAACTCTAAATTTTTTAAAATTGTCAAATTCCACAAACCATCCAACTTTAGCAGAGCATTCCAACTTCAAGTAACAATGTAGAGTATCGGCGTCAGGCGTTCATGGGTTGTGGGGTGGTGGTGGTAGGGGGACTTCACACTAGCAGCATGTTGTGTAACACTTAGATGCTTTGAAATACTGTGAGGATAGCGGCCTTCATCGACACATTCAAAACTCTCAATCACGCTCTTGTGTGTATGTGTGTGTGTGTGTGTGTGTGTGTGAGCTTGAGAGGACGCTGGACATGCGATAAGACCTCTTTGAAAGGGAGATGTACTCCAGGTCCTTTAATCCGCTCCCCTTCTTCATTCGCCTCGTCCTCTCATCTCATGTGCTTCTGTTAATCTTTTGTCACTCAGCTGCGTCCTCAACATTACAGCATATTATTATTATTATATATTTATTTTTGCACTGTAGCCAACCATCGGGGAGTGATGACGTATAAGCAATGGGTAATTTGGTGTCGAGGGGTATTTCCTTGTCAGTCCAAGAACCTTATTGGGTTTTGCAGGATGGCCGAGATGGCTCAGGTCAAATGGGTGCGCTGCACATTTTTCTACTTTAACCAGCTAACAACCTTTCAAGGCCTATTTGTGTCGAGGAGAGAAGAACCCTATTAAGTTTTAATGAGACCGAGATGGACTTTTTAGCAAAGTCATTCGTCCATAGTCATTGGTTTTGGATATACATGCAATTACACAGTACCCTTGGCATTGTTGTCCCTTTATTCAGTTATACTTTTGTTACGCCACGGTTCCTTATAATCTCTATTGAATTTGTAAGGTACCGGTAAATGCTGTGGATTAGGGAAGTCACTATTAAATATTTCCTTAAATTGCATATGTTGGAACTGAGTGTATGGTATAAACTATATACAGAATTTGAGACAACAAAATCAGCCTTTGCTAAACGGTTAGCAATTTAGTGCGACATAGTTCTTTGTCTTTGTACCTTTTCAGCAATTATCTTGAGACATGTATAGTGTATTTAAGAACAAATCTCTGAACTCACTTTACAAGGTCTTTAAGGTCCCACAATGTTTAACATATTTGGCATTTGACGTTCAAAACCCAATTCTTGCATTTGTGCCACCAAATTTATGTTTGAAAGCACCTTTGAACTGGCACATCTTAAGTAATGTGGTGACATCATTAGCCTCCAAATGCAATTTTGGACTGATGCAGCCCTTGAATTGGAACCCAGCTATTATCTCATTCAAGATGGTTGAGCTTGGCTTGAAAGTATCAATGAGTTGTGGTACTGCTGTTTAAATGCATGATCTACTGTATGTATGAGTGATTGGCAAAACAACGTCTAGTGCTGTCCATATCCATTTTTCGACTCTCGGCCTATATTCGGGGCCTAGCTGAACAGGATCCATCCTATTTGATCCCTCAGTCCTCAGCCCACACAAGACATTACGAAAGGAGGCTTGTAACAGCACATGACTATGAAACAAGCAGAGCAGACAGTCGCTATCAACGTTGTCTCGCTCGATTCATGGCCGAGCGC
Source organism: Phycodurus eques (assembly GCF_024500275.1). Classification (NCBI taxonomy): domain Eukaryota; kingdom Metazoa; phylum Chordata; class Actinopteri; order Syngnathiformes; family Syngnathidae; genus Phycodurus; species Phycodurus eques. Next base: position 14,530,273 of record NC_084531.1, read on the forward strand.
CCCCTCCCAACCTCCCTTGAACGTTCTCTAAATGTTTCCATGTCCTCAGAGAGGCTTGGCCACCGTCTTTCCGTCCATCTGCGGATACGCTGCCTCAGCACGTGCACACATCCATCTTAAACAACGCCACATCAGCATGGAGACATGGCATAACAACATCAGAGCCAAAATACACACAAGGGCGTTCAGAAAGAACATTCTGATTGTCCTGGGTCACCTTTTCGTGCGGACATGTTTATTGTGACTATTACTTAAATGTATCACTCAAGAGTTGTATCAAGGCGTTGGAGCGCTGAGTCGTGATGTCCCGCCGCCGCCACTACTGCAATTGTGAACAGAATATCTGATCAGTTCTCGTTAGTCTAAATCCTCGACGTCCTTTACCTCACCGTCTAACTCTTTGTAATTCTGTGGGAGTGGCGCGGAGCTAAACAAACGTTTAAATGAGACTGCAGACAAATAAGGCGTAATGGGGGGACGAAGTGAGGCAGATGGAGAGCGACTAACAGAACATGAACATGCCGGAGGACGCCCATCTGTCTGCTAACCCGTCTTCCTTTTTTTGTCGCGGAGCAGCTTTGTACGTCTGTACGCTTGCCTTCACGTCGGCTTGTGTTCCCTTTAAATGTCACTGACCCTCTGCTCTTTTTTGATGCCGCGGAATCCTGCCGTGGTGCACTTTGGGAGCCTTATCGTTTGCTTTCAGTCCCACAGCACATAAACACACAAACTATTGCAGGTTCACACATGCATTGACGCTCACTTGGCATACAGTAGGTGAAAATGCAAGAAAATATTGCCCATGTTTGCAGCTCTAACAACTTCCAATTTACAGCTGCTGTTCTAGTTCATCCCGAAGCTGTTTGATGGACTTTTTCCACACCAAAGTCATCTAAAGTAGGGTACACAGATACTGATTTTTAAAATCTTAACTGTGTTTTTAAATGTCAGCGAGCCCAAAAAGCACTGTGCCAAAGGGTGTCCCGAATGCCAAAAAATACAAATATGGAAAAAAAAGAGTAGTAGTAGAAAAATAAATACAAGCTAGGCTAACCTTTAGCTTATCAAGTAACTACATTGCAGTTGCTAACGCTTCTCCTTATCATCTTTCATAAACTCAGTGTTGACCTAGGACGTAAAAATTGGTCATCATATACTCTACAGTATATTGAAGAAGTTTAACATTTTACGATTGTCATCCCTAAATGTTTTCTGAAGAACTCCGGTTGGGAAAATAACTCTTAACACACCCCACACCACAGGAAAATGGCTCAGGATAATCTTTTAGAGACATCCGATAATCAGGCCTCTGCTGAATTTTGTCAAAAGGGAAGGGAAAATGCTCAAATTAGACCTGTTTGTTGTTCTGTGTAAACCGCTTGAGCAAAAAAAAAAAAAAAGGGCCTTCCCCAAAGTTCATCGAATCATACATTTTTTTATACCGCTTATCCTGTTTAGGATTGCACTGTTTGAACTGGGGCAAAAGACAGACTACACTCTAGACTGGTGGCCAGTCAATCACAGGGCCCTTCTCCAAAGTGTTGTAACAAAGTTGGAAGCCTATTATTGTTCAAATTGTCTTGAAATGAAGATTAAGAAGTCTAGTCCAAGCGCTAATGGATTAATTGATTGAAAAAAGAGCTGTGTCCAAAAACCTTTATCGATAGAAGTGTACACTGATCCCACTGTCGGAGTGTACTCCTGCCAAATAACGAACAAGACCTCAGGAGGTAAATGACAAGTCATTCTTGGCACCATATATTCTTGTGCAGCCAAGCAATTAATTGGTCCAAAATCTAATACACAACATACTGTATGTGTTTTTGGGTGGTTTAAGCCACAAAAATAAATCGATCAATCAATAAAAAAATTAAATGTATGTATTGGTTGTCATGGTTACAGCAGTCTGGCCGGTGACAGTCTTGTTAAAAACACCTAGAGCTACTGTAGCTGAATGATATGGAGGAGGGTAAATATACAGTACAGTATGTACTGTAGAAAAAGATTTAGGTCAACATTTTTACAGCACTCATTTTGATATGAGCCCCTTTTACACTACCTACCCATTTATTTGTCATTTTTAATTTACTGAACGAGGACATTAGTGTGTCACAGACTTTGCATATTGAGATAGATGCATGGCAACATACAGTCTGGGACAGCTACAATTACCTTCAACACAAAGGGGTGTGGCCAGTGAGTCTCAGGTGGTAAACTTCCGATTCTGATTGTGGCCCGTCACACAAAGGCAGTGTTACGCCTCTTATACTACACTGGAACGCAGAAAATACACACCCGTATCCTGCATAAGTACCTGCAAGACAAGACAGCGAGCTGGGAAAAAGATTGCTTAGATGTTCAGCATAAACACAGTAAGTAGTAGAACATATACAGTACAGGTCACATCAAAAAATACAAAACAGACTTTCTAGAGGGGCTACAAGCCATTACATGTTGTTGAGAATTTGGACAAAGGTGATATTTGAGTCAATTTGGCAACCAGTGGAACAGTCCAACCCCTGAATAATATTGGCACTGCTAGTCTATTCTTCTGCCTCTTCGAAAGAGGAAGTAGCCTGATAACTAATAATAATAATAATAATAATAATGCATTCCACTTCTAAAGCGCTTTTCGAGCGGGGAGGAAGGGCTTTAGGTGCACCTGTCCTTTTGCCCTTGATGCCCAAGTAGTAGCATCTGCAACTTTTGCACGATCGACATTGATTATCGCACTACTTGTGACTTTAAACTGCACACATTTCCTGAAGACTCTAAATTGCCCATAGGTGTGAGTGCGAGTGCGAATGGCTGTTTCTTTATATATGCCCTGCAATTGGCTGGCGACCAGTTCAGGGTGCACCCCATCTCTAGCCTGAAGCTAACTGGGATAGGCTCCAGCACGCCCGCGACCCTAGTGAGGAGAAGCGGTACAGAAAATAGATGGATGGATGGATGGATAATGGCTTGGTAAATTCAGTCAGGTCAGAAGTGTTATGAATGTACTGTTGAGATATTTTATTTACTGGCCAGCAGAATGTGCTATCCCTTGATTTACTAGCGCCTGCGGTATCGAAGTGGTGGTGACTGAGTCAAACGCTTTTTCATAGTCGATGAAGGCTACACACAGAGGCATTTGATACTCGTTGTGTCGTTCGATTATTTCATACACACACACACACACACGCACGCACGCTTGGAATAGATCACGTCACACGTAATCAGTTGACTAGAGCTCCTCAATCGGAATGACAAAAAAGTCTCCATGTTAAACCCGGCTCGTGTGTTTGATCCGCTGAAGACGAGCCCTTCACCTGTCAATCAAATATATAATATATATTCGCTGTAGTCAACTAGTGGCTGAATAATTTGTGTCACTGATGTTACCTTATGCTTAATAAACAGTTAACGTTCTAGTGTTTGTGTTAATTGGGGACTAACACACAACAACTTGGAGAGCTACTGACATTTTAAATGATTTCGCCGTTAACTTGCTAGCTCGTTAGGTTGCGGGCTAGCTCATTAGCTCATGGCCAGGCTAGCGAACACGACAAACAGTTAACTTTCCCTTACGTGTCTCTCCTGTGTGAATCTATGGGCTGCACATGAAGCAAGTCTGTGGAGTATTGGACAGAGCCAATACCAGCAAGAGCGTACCGTTCTTGCGTTCCATGAGCCAACAAGATTGGGGAATGTGACTGGCACTGTTGCCGCAGTTAACCAAATGTACACTTGACATATTTGTTTATTTAAGTTTGGTCAATCTTTCTTTCCCGACAAACAACCTTAGCCGATTGCTCAAACGAATTAGACTTGTGTTTGCGTGCCTGTCACTTGTTGTATTTAACACGCTGTTATAAACCAGCAATCCTCAATGCGCTCGTGTCGCCATCACTCATGCTATTTTAATTAGAAAATAATCAGAGTTGGATGAGAGGTTCATTAAATCTCATCTGTGGAGCTGTCAGCCACAAACGACACAGGAGTGGGATATTTATTACCCTTATGAAAAGAACATGCATACCTCCGTTTTGCTTTGTTGTCTCGCCTAACATCAGGTTGGGATCAACACATGAATAAGAAAGGCCAAACAAGGAAACGAAATGGAAAGAAGTGAGCAGTAAGGGGAAAAAAGAGATTATTAGTGCTAATTAACAGAAACTTCACTGTTTATCAGCACTTTGTCTCTGTGCAGTATTGATCCTCTGAGACCAAAGTGGAGTGCTTTCTTTGTTTTGTTTTTTCTGCTTTCAGGGCATCTTTTATTGTCTCACCTCTTTTTCTCAACTGCATTAAAGCTTACATGGTGTTGTCATTCACTCAGACACACCATAATTTTTCATTTTATTATGTTTCTTGAGAAATTGTATTTATTTATTTTATTTAAATAAAAGTGAACATTGGTACCTGGATCCACAGCCTCATTATGTATTGAACCCTTCAGATTGCAGTATATGTCAGAAGTAGACCTACATCTTCAGGTTGAGCTATTCTGGCATTTACTATGACAAATTGAAACAAAAGCCAAAAAAAGACACAATGACAAGGCAAAAAAAATAAATTTGATTAGGATCAGCACCAAAGTGCAAACCTGTTTTTCCTCAAATTGGGTCATTAACGTACTTAACTGCAGAGTACCAGACATTTATTTTGAGAGGAGGCCTTTCTTTCTTCAAATGCCTGCATCTGGGTGGGGCCAGAACTCCTGTCCATTGCTTCATCATTGTAAAACTGTTACTTGGTGTTACAACGAGAATGGAACGTGTAAGTGCCCCACATTAGCAGCTTCTATATGTCCTTTCATTCTTGGTTCCTATCAATAATGCAGTACAGTGAGAGGAAAAACTAATTGTTCCTACCATAAGTTTTTTATCCATCAGATATGATGGATGCGGCTGCCTGTTTTCCTTTGCGAAGTTACAACAGTATGATAAGGCTACAGCTGTCCTATCTAGCCTTGGTGCATGGACTGATGAGGCCTGCTCGGATGAGAGGCGAAATGTCTTCCAAGACAACCAGAACAGTTGAGTTGCGATTGATTCAATGACCCAAGAAAGTAAGATGAGCCGTACCCAAGTGTGGGTCTCTTTTAATAAGGTCTAAACCGCTGTACTGTGATACGTCTTTTGAAGCTTGCACTCGCTCGACTATCCTGATGTGTTTGTTGTATACTGATATACTGATCTTGTTCACGGAATATGGCAATGCGGCGAAGTAGGGGATAGCACATTTTTCTCACAATGGAAAGGTCCTGTCGTCTGATCTCCCCTCGGGCCCTAATCTCACCGTGCTCGCGTGGGCTTTCTCCAGGTATCTGTGTGTCCTCCCACATTCTAAAAACATCCATGTTGGGTTAATTGATGACTCTAAACTGTCCATAGGTGTGAATGTGAATAGTTGTTTGTTTACACAGTATGTGCTCACGACTGGCTGGCAGCCAGTCTGGGATGTTCCCTGCCTCTCAAGTCAGCTGGGAAAGGTTCCAGCTCAGCCGAACAAGGGACACAGAAGATGGATGGATGGATGGACGATGGGAAATTGACTTGTTCATATACAAATAGCTGGGTCTCTGGAGTGCCTGCCCACCCATTAAGTGTGAAGTTATTATTATTATATTATGGGGTGATGTGTCCATGTAATGTGTAGTCGGCTTGGTGATGAAGTGCTGCCTCCATGAGTGAAAATAAAACCGATATGGTCTTTATCGTGTCTTACATGTGCTTTTGCAGTTCGCATTTGCTTTTTTAGACTCGAGGCTTGACAACTAGCAACCCACTAGCGTCAGCCCTCATCATCTGGTAACAAAAGTCATACGAAAGCATTTGGCCCTACAGTATAGTGAGGCACGGTGAGCAGTGGCTCATTTACATGAAACAGGATCGCCCCCTCAAAACAAGCTCATTTCAGTTACGCTAAAAAAGTGGGTTAAAACCGTGCGTTAATTTTTTATCCGTGGACTATTTTGATGAAAGCATTTCAGATACAGTATATTAAGGCTGCATTTACAATGTGTTGTTCAAGTGACACAATTCAGATTTGTTTTTGCTGTCAAGTGGCACAATTAGAATCGGCATTATCGATGTGTAAATTGAATTAAACGCATGGAATTACATATCTTCAGGTCGGAATCATGCCTCTTCCAAATGTGGATAGAAAACCAATACACCTTCTGTAGATCTAAGCTACAACAAAGGCATAGACCCTTAAATATTATATAAATATGAAACGTTAGGTGAGTCCATCCAAGCTAGCAAGTGAAGGACCGCGGCAATGTCGTTCAAAATATCAGCGCTTCACTCAGACTTGTTGTGTGAGTTGGTCTCCAATTAACAAAAACATTGGAATGTTAAGTGTTTATTAAGCATAACCTCAATGGGACACATTATTCAGCCAGTAGTAAACTACAGTGAACGTCAATGTACAGTATTTTTGATTGACAGGTGAAGCCCCAATACTTACGCTGTGCGTAAACGATGATGTCACCGCACATTTACGTCGAGACGAAGCATGCGCAGACAGAGCAAGAGAGGAAATTATAATAACAACAACACAATAAATAATAAAACATATTAAGGGTGGGCCTTATTTTTCATGATTTCAGAGGCATTAAAAAAAAAACAATATCGCTTATTGTGATAGTTTTTGGGAAAATATATTGTCTTAAAAAAAAAAAATAATTCTCGTGAGAGGCCTACATAGAGTTCACTTGAAGTGCTGCTGTGATGTCATACTGTTGTGATTTTTGATCAGCCATCAGCTGCACATCCATCATGGAAACACAACAAAACCAAACTGTACTCCTTAGTGGAAAATGTGGCTACAGCTACCAGGTAGCCTCACCTTTTTCCTCAAGGCAAAAAAAAAAAAAAGACTTGAGTAGAGGTGTTTATTTGTTCAAGTATACAATGCACCCAGCCCCTAATTGAGATGTGGTCTACTGATACGTCTATTACAGCGGAGGCCTCTTGTTGAAGAAGTACAGTAGTTGCCCTCGTGAAGCCAATTTGCTGATTGCCCGTGTGATTGAATCATGACGACATGAAGTCTGACAGAGGGCGGCTGGTGTCAATGAACAGATTATAGACAGAGCGGAAAGAGTGGAAGTGAAGGAGTGATGGACGGCTTCACACATTTAATGGTGTAACACGAACGGTGATGGACAGACGGGAGAGGGGCAAAAAGCGGGAGATGGATGGCGGGAAAGTAATAACCCGGTGTGACTTGCCTGTTGAGTGCGTGTGCGAAATTGAAGAATGTGTGTAATATCCCTTTATTGTTAGAGCGCATGTCGTGGTTGGACGCTGTGATTCGTCAACAGGCTTTAAAGGGATTACGGCGGTGTTGGGAGCCGCCATCGTGACAGATACAGCAGCTGGGTTGTGTTGTGTTACCGTGACGACCCTCATCACTGCTGCCTCGCCGTGTTAACACACAAAGGCATTTTTTTGCTGCCTGTTCCTTTTTATTTTATTTATTTTTTTTTTTTTTGCACGCTGACAACATCACAGACAAATCCATTATAGGAAGGTGATCACCCTGCTTAGACTGGCCCCCAGCCCTCGCTCTTTGTTCAAGTTGTACAAGCCATCTTTGAACAGTGCGCATTGATGAGGATGAGTGTGCAGCCGGAAGGCGCAGACCATCTCACTCTGTCAATCTGTGTGTGTGCACGTGTGTGTGTCAGGGTTATAAATGGTTTGGGATTTCTAATTAGAGTTTTTATTTTGTGTTGACTTTTGTTTTTCAAATTCAGTTTTAATCACATTTTAGAGTGGGTTTGTTGTTTTTTTTAACGCTTCATTTTTCAATGTATGGTATGATATGGTATGGTAGTATTTATTGTCAGTCCTCAATATATGTAAAACATACAGAGGGTTGAAATTACTTTTTCAAGAGGCCACTGTCACAAAAAAAGATGCAATATAAAAACAGAAATACTAACCATAAAACATAAAGCCATAACATCTATGTTATATGCAGTGTTTATAGAGCCATAAATGGTGTGTTCACAGTGTGTATGACATCACTTCCCATTGCCACAAGCTAGATGAGCAACCATCCACAAATCAAATACAGGTACACTGTAAAACGTCTTACTGTAAATATTACGGTATCTTAGTGGCAACAATGAGCCTGTAAAATGCTGTAAATGAATCCAGCATAATACTATATATTAATATCCAGTAAAATACTCTATTTTTTAAGATTACTGATTTCAGCAACATACTGGAGAAATTTACAGTATTTTACAGGATTTTAGTGATCTAGTAAGATAAAAAATTTTTTACAGTAATAAATATTTACAGTATGTTGACAATTTTGTATCCATCAATATTTTATTTTTAGCACCATTGTTATTATTATTGATAATAATAATTATATTTATATAATATTATCTTATATTATTACCTTTCTTTTGTCTTCATCTTTAATGATGATGGGGTGGAGGTAATTATCGTAACAATAATAATATTATATACATATAATTATTATTATTGTTACGATAATTACCGTAACAATTATTGTTTTTAACTTTTTTTAAATGGAAAGTCTAACAAGCTTAACACTAGTGACTTTAACAACTGTAAACTGAAAAAAAAAAAAAGAACCACAACGGATGTGTTTGTTTGTGTGCGTAAAATCACACGAAGTCCCACTTGAAATCACCAACCTTCTTGATGAGCGTACAGACGTGGATTCACCAATGCTGCCTTGTTTTGCGCCATCCTGCAACTCTTCTTGCTTGGTGTCAGCACTACTTGTGACTTGTCAGACATTTATTTGTCTAAACATGTCTACATTTATTTGTCTAAATATGTCTAACAGTTCAGAGGGCAACATTCCAAATATGCCAGTCAATGTGTTTAATAACACATCATATACAAATAAAATTTTTTAGAAGACCATTGGAAAGAGTCGAGTTGACAGTTGGTCTGTTATGTACTGTATCAGTCACACGGGACAGCCCGCTGTTAACCTCATGATGGCCAGGTAGCGGAGCCATTGATGAAAAAAAAGCACAAGGTTCTGAACCAATAAATAAATGAATGAAATGTAAAGACATTTTAAGGTGCATGAGTGCATTTAGCTATCTGTAAATAGACTAAATTGAGGAGCTGGACAGCCCTGTGGACAAATGTTATCTACCTCCTCTGCGTCCTACAGCCTGGGCAGCGTCCTGAGGGAAGCCACTCAAACACAGTACACAGAATATGAGAAGAGTCATCTAAAATCCTACGTGCGGTTTTTGTTGACTGTTTATCTCACAGGCCAGCGAGTGTGCAAACGGTCTGCTTCATAAATTTGGAGCAAAGTATCAGGTTTCTGTTTTACAGTGTGATAGAGTTTTACCTGATAACGATCTGGCTGGATGGATCTGCAGTCATCTGCGTAATGCTGGGTTTGCACTTAGGATTTTCAGTCACAGACTAAACTCAAAGTCAGAAGGAAATTTTAGGAGTCCCAGTGCGCTCCCGTCATCTCGATCCATCTCACCTGTTTTAGATCAGCCTTTTCCTAGACTTGGCCTTACAACAAAGTCAAACTTGTTTGATATTATCACAAGTATTTCAGTTTTTGCGGTGACGTGACACAACAGAGGGCAATTTGGGAAGAGGTACATATTGAACACACTTGGAGAACCGGTCAATAATGGTGAGGATGACAGTGTTACCTTCAGATGGAGGTAAGCCGGTGATGAAGTCCAGGGAGATGTGGGACCAAGGGCAGCTCGGAATGGGTAAGGGACGCAGCAGATCAGTTGGGGGTTGACGTGAAGCCTTGCCTCGGGCACAGACAGAGCAGGCTAGGACAAACTCTCGGGTGTCTTTGCTGGATGAAATGGATGGTGCGGGTGATGCCGGGATGACCGGTGAGCTTGGAGTTGTGGGCCCAATGAAGGACATGAGAGCATGCGGGATCGGGTATGCACAGTCGGTTAGGAGGTCCAGTCTTGGGATCTGGGTGAGTCTCCTTTAACCAGCTGTTCGATGTTCCAAGTGGCTGCTCCCACGAAGCACAATGAAGGGAGGATGGATCCTGGTACAGTTGGACTGGAGGAGGGTGCAAACATACGGGAGAGGGAATCAAGCTTGCCATTGCATGACCTCAATCAGTGCCTCCACTCCTCCAGGGCCCAAGCAATAGCTAGCAGCTCACGGTTCCCGACGTCAAGGATGTAGTTTTTGGGAAACTGGTTCCCGCTGGGAGAGGACGGCTCCCGCCCCCGTGTCAGAAGCGTCAACCTACACCACGAACGAGAGGGAGCAGTCGGGGTGTCGTAGGATGGGGGCACTGGTGAACAGTACTTTGAGGCGTTTGAATGCTTGCAATGCGGCAGGGGTTCAATGGAAAGGGGAGCTGGTTGAGGTGAGACTGTTGAGAGGTACGTCAACCTTGCTGGAGTCACGGATGAAGCGGTGATAGAAATTGGCGAAGCATAGGAAATGTTGTAGCTCTTTGCGGTTGGAGGGAATGGGCCAGTTGAAAATTGCTTGGATCTTTGCCGGGGCTGGTTATATCCCAAGAAATGAACGGAGGAAAGGTGGAATTTGCACTTTTCAGGTTTCACAAAAAGACGTTTTTTGAGTAGGCGTTGAAGGACTTGACAGACGTAGAAGATGCGCATGTCATCTAAATATATGAAGACGAACCGGTTGAGCATGTCTCAGGGGACGTCATTTATGTAGGTTTGGAAAATGGAAGGGGCCTTGGTTAATCCAAACGGCATGACCAAGTATTTGAAGTGTCCGAGGGGAGTGTTGAAAGCAGTTTTCCATTCATCCGCTCTAATGCGGCTAAGATGATATGCATTGCGCACGTCCAACTTTGTGAATACTTGGGCGTCACAGAGGGGCTCGAAGGAGGGATTGATGAGGGGCAGCGGGGCTTTATTTTTTACTGTAATGTCATTAAGACCATTAAGACCTTTCTTTTCAACGAAAAAGAAGCCAGCTCCCAGGGGCGAAGAAGAAGACCAAATGAGTCTGAGCAAGGGCCCATCGCCTCTTTTTTGGGACAGGAAAGATTAAAGATACGGCTAGAAGGAAGAGGGGAAGGAAGAGGGGCTTCTGGCAAGAGGTCTTCTGGCAAGAGGTCAATGGCGCAATCATAGGGGCGATGGGGGGGAAGAGAGATGGCGAGGTCCTTACTGAAAACAGGGGAGAGGTCCTGATATTCTTCAGGTACCCGGGAGAGGTTGGTTGGAGTAGCTGGTGACTGAGGTGTGGTGGAGGTCGGGACGGCTGTAAAAAGGCAGTGGGTATCGCAGAAGTGACTCCAACTGGTGATAGACAGGCGGGTCCAATCTATGGCGGGGTTGTGCTTTTTGAGCCAAGGTATGCCAAGGACTAAGTGAGTTTCCAGGGAAAGAATCACAAATAGCTGGAGGGTTTCATGATGATTAACAGAAAAAAGCAGGTTGTATGGTGCAGTTTGGTGGGTGACAGGGGAGATGAGACGCCCGTCAGTCGGCCGTAACCTTCTTAGGGAATGGGAGGGGCTTGAGTGGAAGCTGGACCTGACACGCCAAGCCATCATGAATAAAATTGTCATCAGCGGCGGAGTTGATGAGGGCTGTGACTGGTGTGTTGTGAACGGGACCGAGAATACATGCGGGAACAGTCATACGGGAGGTAGAGCTTGGGGAGGTGTTGGGTTGGCCGTGGTGAGCCGAGTATTTTGGTCGGAGGGAGCAATTGGCTATGAAGTGACCTGACTGTCCACAGTAAATACATAATCGCTGAGAGAAGCGGCGCTGATGTTCCAGGAGGTCTAACCGGGTCTTGCTTAGTTGCACAGGCACCTCTACTCCAGTAGGGGGTGAAGAAGAGGCAGAAGGGGGTTCAGTGCGCGGCGGAGTGGTTGGAGGCGCAGTCCCCGTGGGTAGAGCAGAGCAGCACGTGTCACGCGCTCTCTCGCGGAGGCGGTTGTCGAATTTGTCTACAGAGAGGTGTCACAATGATGCCCTTTAGTTCTACATCACCTCAAACTACAACCACAGTAACAACCTGCGAAACCTTACACGAAATCAGCACTTTTTCCCATACGAAATAATGGAAATTGAATCCGCTATATGAGGAACGTCACGTGACCAAACACCGAAAACAGATTAGCTGACTTCCTGTGTATGCTACACTAACGGGCAGGACTACATGATTGTTTGAAGCCAAACTTGCTAAAATGTTGTTTTCTTTATGGCTGGTGTAGTCGGAAAAATGTTAAGTACATGTACAGTATGTCATTTAATTACACTACTATATGACATACAGTAAGTAAACGAAGCTTAAACATCGGCTGTTGTAATCTTTGGTGGCTCTGCGGTGACAAAAAAACACTATAGATGTTTAAAGTTCTTATGGGTGCAATGTCACGGTCTACTTCGCCATTTACCAAACCGGGAGGAAATGCTTAGACCCGTTTTGCCAAATGCAGAAGTAGGTTACTCGATCTTTCGCCCACATTCCAAACACATGCATGATCAGCTCATTGAAGACTTCAAATAGTCCATAGGTGGGAATGTGTTTGTGAACAGTTGTTTATCTATGTGCTCTGCGATTGGCTGGTGACCAGTCTGGGGTGAACTCTGCTTCTCTCACCCAAAGTTAGCTGGGATACGCTCCAGCTCACCTGCGACCTGAATGAGGACAAGCGCTGTAGGAAATGGACGGAATCGTAATAAAAAAAGTTATTTGTTCGAGTGTCAAACTGGCACTTTTATTAAATCTTTATTGATTGTAAGGGCAATGTGTAAAATTACATTTTAACCTTTTAAACTGCCATTATTCATACGTTAAAATAATAAAACACTCCTCTGTGCCTTCTTGTGATGTGTTACTATTTATTCTCTGTCGTAAACTGAGGTCCACCTGTAAATTGTGAAAGTGTACCTAATGTTGTGGCTAGTTGGTGTCTATTAAATTGCATAGTGAGCTAATTCCATTGATATATTTCTGAATATGAGATGATTTTCTGCTTTTTTATGATTAGTACTTCCTCTACTTTCTACTTTGAGGCTTCAGTGTGAGGATTTAGCAGCTCTATGGCGGTTGTTACAAAAGGATTACCGGCTCTATCACTGTTACAGCCCTTGTACTACTACGCTGAGCATTGTGGTACAGTAATGTGCGTGCGCGTGTGTGTGTGTGTGTGTGTGTATGTGTTGGATATCAACGCATTCTGCAGTAATGAATGCTAATCCTCTCTTATCTACTTTAACCTCAAGGCAATGACACAAGCTGCTACACTGACACGCGACGTTAGTAGGCTATAGTGTGCGGATGTGTGTCACTGTCTGTGTGTGTTTGGTCACTCTGAGCTTGCCAGTTCATTTTCACAGTTGACAAGTGGATGACACCTTTTCTCATTGTGTTTCCACGGCGGTTCAAGGCAGGGTTTGGCCCCTTCCTTGCCATGACTCATCCTCACAAGCCGAACACAATGGAACATTCCGGCCCTTTCATGCACAGTCTATGTCATCTCAACAGCCATGTTTATTCCCTTTCAACCTCGACTTATTTGACAACATTTGCGTGGTCTTCATGCATACAATATTTTAGCGGTCGATGAATTTGGTTGTCAATGCTACATTTTTCTTAAAAGCATTCTTTTTATTTCGAAGATGGACTGATTTTTTTCCTTTGTCCCCTTCTAAACACTCTACAATTTAACTTTTTACTTCTCTTATAAAAGCGCAGGTGCACTGTTTAAAAGAAGTCTACCTTGATCCAGTGAACCCTCTCTGTTTGGGGGCCCATTTACACAACTCTCTGCAAATTGCTGGATTACATAGAATATGCTCCTATTTTTACCAGCTAAAATGTCCTGAAACAAAATCCTAAATTTGAGTTTAAAAGACAGAGGGAGAACATAACTTTTAACACGCTCTATGAATAAAACTGAGTTGAGTTGAGAGTTGAGTTAAAAACCCAAGCGTTGCAACACTCAGCACAAAACTCTGAAAAGGTCCAATCTGTCAAAATCGAGGACGTCACAATCAAAAAGAAAAATGACAGACCGCAGTGCTATCTTTCTGATGATAAAGATTCTCCAGCAAGTCACATTACCAAAGTTAAACTGTCAAATGAAACGTATGCCGACAGATCAGTTTTAAAAGACCCAACTACTGGCCCAGAAGTCACAGTGCTGCATTTGTAGTGGTTTTTGTAGGTATACATTATGTGAAACGTAGAAATTTATAAAACACAAATGAATAACAATTTTTACTAGACTGTTGTCATGTAAACATACTCTTATTTTCCAGCGTTGTTCAGCGTTCCAATCATGTCAGTTCACTCAGAAGTGAGTTTGTTATTGACAAGGTTATTTCTCAAGGTTTCATCTGTCTCTTTTGTTGAAACACAATACTTCACTCAGTTCTTCCTTTCTTGAACTGTTGATTGCGGTGCTCCACTTGCCAGCACCCTATGTATTTCAAGTACTAGGACGGGCCACCACTCTTGCATTCAAGTGGTTGTAATGCTTTTTCCGATCCTTCCTTGGCTCACTGAATGAGATATAATTCACTCAGGCTAAACCTTATAAATGCTGAATAGAGAACGCATTCGGTTGAGTCTCAAAGTAAGACGAAGGCTGAAAGATGGATGAATAACTTGAGTATGAAGGTTAACTGAAAGAATTTGCAAAGAAAAGTTTCATCGCAGTTACGGCTAGGATACAGTCTACAGTTTTTTTTTTTTTTTTTTTAATAGAATCCATGAACGCAAACAAGCAACACCATTTTTTGCATGCATTTTGAAACTATGACAAAACTAAACTATGACAAAAAGAGGCTGCACTGCCTCCATGTAACAGTTAATTAAACTCATCAGTAGTGTCACAGCTCATAGTTTTGCGCAATCATTAGCTTTCTGTGCTAACGATTATGACCCCTTCGCTGCCCAACATCACCATCAAAACACTCCCAGCATGCTAACACATCATGTGGCTAAGTAAGACTCTTGCACTAAAGTTTCGTTTTTGAAATAGTTGAGGTCTAAAAGCTTTGAGTGGCATTGGCGTGTCCCGAGAGGCATTTGGAGTGTGGATAGCAACATTTCACTGTGGGAAACTTTCTATGGGAATAAACAGAAATTTACTGTATCGTTTGTAAAATGGTTGTTTGGTTTATGACAGAGAATTAACCATCTTAACCATAATTTAGGTTAAAATCCCCACTTTATGTAATTTCAGTTCGATGTCTATCCTGGGCAATGGAGAAAAGTACATTTTTGTGCATGCACGTTGACAAATGTAATTTCCAATCATTATGTCACATATGTGGCACTATTTTATTGTATGTAATTTACTTTTTTATTATATGCCATTGAAAATATAGATTTTGAAAGGAAGCAAAGATTACTCTGAGGTTCTTTTAACAAATCGGTGTATATCTGAAAAAGAAACACAAAAATAGTCACACACACACACGATTTGGAGGCGAGACATTTTTGTTGTGTTTGTTGGACAGCGATGTTATTTTCATTAAAATTTAATGTATCAGACCTTTAATGTTTCCCAAATTCCACAATTAAAACTTTTCATCAGTTTCCAGAAACTTTATGAAAGTTTTGCACCAGTGAGGCCAAAGGAAAAGCTTTTTTTTTTTTTTTTTTTTGTAGCATTCAAGCATATTTGCTGTTCACGGAAATAACCTGATGAAAGCAGTAGCCACAAATTGTTTAATATATATTCTCATTAAAATGGAAAGAGTCAGTCTTTTATAATTCCAGAATTTCGCAGCTAAACAAAATTTGGTGCAATTGAGGTCCCTTTGGGAATACAGTATTTATATTCTATTAGGTATCATTAAGGGACTTCATTCAATCAATTTGTCACTAATAGACCAAAGTAAAACACCTTTTACTTTTTAAATGAATTCTCAATAAAATATGAAGTATGTGCCTTTCCTTTTTCCTAAAATTGTGCTATTTTTTTTTATTTATAATTTTTTTTTTATATAAATGTGGTTGTGGCTATGTTTTCCCATAGTGTTACTGCTGTATGAAATTATTTACACATTTAAAATGACTGGGCTATTATAATTTTCCCCAATTGATTGAAAGAAGTGTTGAATTAAATTTAATGGCGATATCTAGGGTTTTCTCCGGGCACTCCGATTTCCTCCCACATCCCAAAAACATGTGTGGTAGGGTGACTGAATACTCTAAACTGTCCATAGGTACGGATGTGAGTGCGAATGTTTGTTTGTTTATATGTACCCTGCGATTCGCTGGCGACCATTTCAGGGTGTACCCCGCCTCTCGCCCGAAGATAACTGGGATAGGCTCCAGCATGTCCGCGACCCTAGTCAGGAGAAGCGGTACGGAAAATGGAGGGATGGTTGGAGATATCTAGGTGAAGGATTTATTTATCATGGTATTTATTGGTTGTATTGTTGGTTGTTTTTCTAAAGCAGCCGTGCGATTGGCTGAGCACTAGTCCAGGGTGAACCTCGCCTCTCGCCCAAAGTCAGCTGGGTTAGGCTCCAGATCACCCGTTCGTGGCCGTGACCCTAATGAGGACAAGCGCGATAGAAAATTGATGGGATGTATCGATATTTTTAGGCCATGGGGTTTGCTCGCCAACTCTTCGGGGGCCAGTTGACATGACCGATTGCAATGTGAAGATAAGTTTAGGGGTGGATTGTTGTGCGGATGTTTTTGGGGGATGTCTCTGAGGCAATGGAAAATTTTCTCTCGCCTTTTCTCATCACGGCTCCCTCTTGCCCAGGCAGACGGCACCTCCAGGATTAATGCTCCAAGTCGAGAGCCAGAGGAAGGGGAGGTGTCCTGGGGAGGGAATTAATAAGCATTATTTTTTTGGGGGGGAGGGGGAGCTGTCTCTCAGCCCGGTTGAGCTTTTGTCACACTGCTCACAAACCAAAAACACAAAAGAAAAATAGGATAAAGACTGTTGGATTACTTGCGCATTAGTTGAAATGAGTCATTGTTGATGAAAAGATTAATAGGAATCAATGCGTGATTGCGGGAGTGCGGGTACAGAAGTGCCTGCAATGCACAAGTCCTCCCTTGGAGGATGTATGCACAGACACCTTTGATTAATATTAATGAGAGGAGCTTTCTGCATCTGTCTCTCTCTGTGTTTCCCTTGCTTTCTATCTGTCTGTCTGGCTACCTTCTTTCTTCTCATCTCTCCTGCAAGTCTGAGTGGAATACTTTCAATGGGGGATTCCAGAGACACAAAAATAAGCAGTGACAAAGCAGTAAGAGAAGAGGAGTTGCCTATTGTGCCGTCCCCACAGTACTTTCTTGAGACTCTTCTTGATGGTACTGAAATCCCATTCAAAAGATTATTGGATTTATATTAAACCAAAGTTCATAACCAGCCCAATGTGATATGGTGATACGGCAGCAGTGGGAATGCAAGTAATGTGCTGTAAATCAAAACTAGGGGTTTGTGCACAACTGTTATGTTTGTGTGTACTCACGCTACTTGTATGTCCAGTGGTGTCGTCGTCACTGTGGTTTAGAAGCACTCCCCATTTTCTGTTTCGGCTACTCTAGACTAAATTGGATTGCGACATTACCATAGTGGTCTCCTGTTACCATGTAAATATGGGTCTACAATGGCTGTGAGCTTCATAGGTGATGACATCAGAGCAACATGATGAGACGATTATTAGGTGCTATGATCGTACAGCCAGCTGATTGGTTATCATTATTAAATACTGTATATATTTGTGGACACAACTCCTGCCCATATTGGCTTGAAATGTTGACGCATTTTAGGATTTAGGTGGCTACCAAAGCAAATGTGATACGGAGGAGGTGGTGACAGTGCTGAGTAGGAGTCCGAGGCAATATGCACTCCAGACATTAGTGTGGAAACCAAGTAGACTCTCCGAGGGCAGAACAAACACAAAAACCATTGACCGACACTGACACTCTTTTTAAGCAGATTTAACACAGCAATCAGAAACAGGAGCAGATAAAAAAGTGAAACTGCTTGTGACACGTCTGAGTGACTGGCCTTTTTCGAATGCAACTGATAAAATGCACTGAACTAACAACCATGCTAATATGGATTTCACCTCGACTCTGTCTTGACAGCGCTATCTCTCTTCAGGGAGATTTGGTCATACAAACTTCCTTCGGTCATACTCACTTTTGAGAGACGACATCAGTTTTTGTAGTTTGCAGTGAACAACTGCACTGCGTCATACTGAGCAGCTCTCTGCATCATGCAGTACAGTTATACACCACAACAAACCTCAACCGCGATAATAAAAAAAATATATTGGCTGACGACTAGTTATCGCCTGTCGCCCAAAGTTAGCTGGGCTCGGCTCCAGCTCATCCGTGAGCCTTCGTGAGGATAAGCAATATAGAAAAGGGATGAATGGATTGTTGTACAATATTTACAGTATAACATGTAATGGCTCTCAATGCAGCCCCATGGGGGGCACAGGCCAGTGCAAACTGTAGGCCGGTCCCAAGCCCAGATAAATGCAGAGGGTTGCGTCAGGAAGGGCATCCGGCTTAAAACTTTGCCAAACAAATATGAGCGTTCATGTAAAGAATTCCATATTGGATTGGTCGTGGCCTGGGCTAACAACGCCCCCCCCCCCCCCCCCCCCCCCCCCCCCCGGCACCGTTAGCTTGCAGCGCGCCGGTGGAAATTCAGCCACTGTGGGTCGAAGACAGAGATGTGGAAAGCGAGTTTTTAGGCAGAAAGAGAAGAAGCCACAGAACCTAGAATTGAATGTGGGGACTTTGAATGTTGGGACTATGACAGGAATATCTCAGGAATTGGTGGACATAATGATTAGGAGAAAGGTTGATATATTGTGTGTCCAGGAGAGCAGGTGGAAAGGCAGTAAGGCAAGACGTTTAGGGGCATCTTTGCTTGTGAATGACTAAGCAATTCAGGGAAGCTTCTTTTACACCCAATCATGGCACCAGTCAGTTTGAACATTAAATAGCTTGTCTTTGTAGTGTATATATTATTCAATATATTACATATCTTTGTCGTGTATTCAATTAAATATAGGATGAACATGATTTGCAAATAAATCATTGTATTCTGTTTTTATTTGTGTAAAACACGTCCCAAATTCATTGGAATTGGGGTTGTATTTCAAACCCAAACTACAAGCTACTAGTTTTCCCCTTCAGTGTGGGCCAGATAATCAACCAGCTTGTCTACAAAGAGACAAAGAGATTTGCTTCATTCAGAGCGCAAGAAGAGGCGAGAATTGTCGCAGGACAACTCGTGGCTGCTTCACCGTGACAACGCACCTGCTAACAATGCCCTGAGCATCCGACAGTTCCTGGCCAAGGAGATGTTTTTTTTTTATGTCTCTTTCAAACGCTTATGGGGGTGATCAAGGAAACCCATGTTGAAGACGTCGATGACATAAAGAATCCTGAGAGGAGTGCATGAAGATTTGGCAGAAAAGGCTGGGAATGATATACTCCAGGGGGATTACTTTGAGGGGGACAACTTGGGGCGGCTGTTCAACAGTTGGTAGAGCAGGTCGTCCATTGACCAAAGCGTCGGCGGTTCGAATTCCAGGTCCAACTGTCCGCTGTCAAATTGTCCTGAACAACCCTAAATTTCTCCCAGTGGGACTGGCAGTGCCCATTTGTGTGTGTGAATGTATGCGTGAATGGGTGGATATGAGACTCCCTAAAGCGCTTTGGGCACCGTGATGGTGTAGATAAAATGCACTCCACTTACAAGTTGTAGTTTGGATTTAGAAATACCAATGGTGCCTTAAGACACGAGTGACCTGACTTACAATTCTTCAAGAAATAGGACAGTGTTCTGCTGATTTTCGCTTTGACTTGCGAGCAAAAGTGTTTAAATGCCACTGCCAGTTCAAATTTACTTTAAAACTAAACAAAACTAAGACAATTTAATGTTGTGAATTTAAAACAACCACATAGCTTTTCCTTGACAAAATCATTTTAGCTTAAATTCTATTAAACAATGCAAAACGCCGTAAACGGGCTAACGAATACCATTTGTGTTGAGGTGTTATAACCCGTTAAATACGTAATGGATATTTGAAAACAAACGTATAATGTAGTCAGACAATATAACAATACTCACAAGCATATATTCTTTATCCTTTGCAAAAAAGGATTAATGTTACTGCAGCTTACTGAGTCAGTTGTGAAACTCTTCTTCATGTGTGTCCCTATGTCTGTATTACAGTCGCACGCATCAGTCGGAGCAGCACAATATCCATTGAATTGAAGCAAAAATATTTTGGGGTTACATTCTATTCAATTATATCAATACTGTATGTTATGATAGTATATAGTAGTATTATCAAAAAGTTGGGGTTTTTAGGAGGCTGGAACGGATTCATGGCTTTTGTATTTATTTCAATTGGTAAGGAGGATTTGACAGATGAGTGTTGCAAGCATGGTCATGAATGGAATTAAACGCGTATCTCAAGGTACCACCGTACTTAGATGTTTTGGGAAATCAGTCCTGGAACTTTTCTGACACACCTCGTATATATGCTGTTGTAAAATATCACCTTTTATCATGTTTATGCCAAAATAAAGAACAGACTGCATGTTTCCACCCAATCACAAGCAAAGACAGATATTTCACATGCTATCGTATGGTCATCCATGGCTGGAATCTACCCTGAAAAACAAATGACATTAACCAATTAGCTGTATATGCAAAGCCGAAGCAACGCATTAACCAATTAGCTCTGATCAATAACTGCAGCCAGCACACATGGAGAGAGTGGGACCGGAGGCGTTGTCAGTGTGCGCCTGCGGCCCGCGTACGTCGGTCGGCTGGGAACGCCACGCCGCTCTGAGCTAATGACGACGCCGGGAGAACTCTTGACATTCTTCAGAGCAAAATGTCTCCTCGCGCTGTCGCTAGGCAGACGAGTCGGGCTGGGAGCGAGGAAATACAAAAGACAAGTGGGAGGCGATGTGTTCGCTCACGGGTGTCACACTAAGGCGCGGTGGACATAATCTGAGAGAGATAAGCAGTAGCGTGACAGGCAACCTTTAATTCCCTATGGGAGCTGGAACTCTGCTCTGTGCGTCCCTTCTATACAAGAGTAATGAGGCGCCGGATGAATTCATGAACATGTTGGATCACAACACCACAGCCGTTCTCGTCTGCATTCAACGCCATATCAGTATGAATGTGAACGGGAAAGGGAATAAAGGGCGGCAGTAAGATATTACATCTCTTTGGGGGAGTTGAGCAGGCATTATGAGAGCGCAAATTGCATTCGCCACCTCCCTGCCTCTCCCCTCAGGGCGGTTGGGTGGATGTAATGACCCTCAGCGTGGAGAAGCCAGTCACAAATTGCTCCCGTGTCTATAACGCTAGAGGAGCATGATGACGGGATGAGGTGTGTGTGTGTGTGTGTGTGTGTTTATTCCTGCCAAGCAGGAACACATCCTGCGTCAGCCTCTTATGCTGAGAGATGATGGCAAATATTGACACTCGTCTCAATTGGAGGGGGATCGATGATGATTCAGCAAGCCTTGTTAACCATCTATCATGGACTCATGCTGCCTCTCAGGTATTTTGTTTGCCATTGAAACAGCAACATCTGAGCGATAGTGGGGACTGTGTGTTTTTTGTATGTTTTGTTCATTAAAAAATCAATTTCTCACAACAGCAGGTGCATTTCAGCTTTAGGTTTTAGTTAATTTTTGCCCCCAGAGAAAGGGTTGCAAGAAACACACATTGTAACTTAAAGACAATGTGTATTTCTAAAATCCCATTAGAAATAATGAAACCATGTATTATATTTAAGTAATGTATTCCAGGGTCACTGTCAACTGTTGCGACCATAACACCTTGCAGATAATTTTCAAGGAACATTTTAAGATTCTTCAATATTTATCCAGGTGTTTAGAAAAAATGGCACAACCATTTTATTTTATTAAAACTTGATGATTAAAGACCCTATAGTGAATTCAGAAATTTGTTTCTCAATACATTAGACGTGTGAAGATGGGCGGAACGATGGAACAGTTCTGAGGACCCGGGTTCAAATCCGGCCTCACCTGTGTGAGTTTGCATGTTCTCCCCGTGCCTGCGTGGGTTTTCTCCGGATACTCCGGTTTCCTCCCACATTCCAAAAACATGCATGGTAGGTTAATTGGCGACTCTAAATTGGTCGTAGGTGTGAATGTGAGTGTGAATTGTTGTTTGTCTATGTGTGCCCTGCGATTGGCTGGCGACCAATTCAGGGTGTATCCCGCCTCTCGCCCAGAGTCAGTTGTGACAGGCACCAGCACGCCCACGACCCTCGCAAGGATAAGCGGCATGGAGAACAGATGGATGGAAGAATTAATTATATTAGTGTTCATTTCTAAAAAAAAATTTAAGAAAGAAAGTGAAATTTTTTGAGAATTGAGTTATATTTTTGCTAGTATTACTGTAAGTAAAATATTTTTCTCCAAAATAAAGAATCGATATTTTTTTGGGGGGGGGGACATGATTTTACAAGAATGAATTATATGTAAATTGTTTGCATTTTTTTTTTTTTTTTTTAAGAAACACAGAGCATTTTATGACAATTAAGTAATACTTTTAAGTAATATTGTTCTGAAATGCAGTATTTATTTATTTATTTTTATGAATAAAATACATATTTTTTCCAAAAAAGTAGCCGGGATTTTTCAAGAATTAAAGTTGTATTTTTTCAAGAATAATGTCTTCTTTTTGACAAATTCTGCATTGTACTATGTTCACGGGATTTGATTCCACAGATTCCACTGTAATGCTTTGGTATTTTGTGTTCCAGTCAAGACAAGGTAATGCCCTACTTTGGGAGCTACTTTTCATCATGAGGGCTTAAAAAGATTAGAAGAAAAATACAAGTGCTGAGCTTAAGTGACAAAGAGGGTTTAAAAAAAAGTGTCTTGAAAATAAACTCTGTTGTATGCCCCAATCCCGCTATTAGGTCTCTCATCCACCTTCTACCGATTCTTTTCGCCAACAGGGCCGCTGTTCCCGGGAGAACTGCAAGTATCTACATCCCCCTCCCCACCTGAAGACGCAACTGGAGATAAATGGAAGGAACAACCTCATCCAGCAGAAAAACATGGCCATGCTGGCCCAGCAGATGCAGATCGCAAACGCCATGATGCCTGGCACCCAGCTGCAGCCCGTGGTGAGGGGTGGAGGCACACATCTACATACCCGCTATTATATGGACACAAATCCTGAGACGAATGCATTTTTGACAATTGTAGCCATTTTCAGTTTGTAAGGTATGCTTGGATGAATTTGGTGGGAAAGAACCTTTATCAAACACCTTTGGAATGACCCAGAGCAGAGATTGGGAGCCACAAACATGTTCCAAAAGCTTGTTCCAGAATAGTAAAATCTGTTATAGTGCAATAATTTCATATCCAGGTGTCCTGACTCTTTTGGGACTGAATGTCCTCATTAAAAGCCAGGAGCACTTGCCCTTTAATATTTGGCATTAGACAGCCTTACCCCACCATGGACGCGCCCACAAATCGATTTTTGCACCCACAAATTCGCTTTTATCACTTCAAGGTGATGAATAGCCAAAGAGACCAGGAGAACTGTCACACTGTTTGCACTCTTAAATTAAAAGAGGACATAAATTATAGTTGTATACGAATTAGTTGGATCTCTGGAGTGCCTGCCCACCAATCAAGTGTCAAATTAAACAACAAAGTAAATCTTTGTTGTCTGTCTGCCTATGTCTTTGAGCGTTAATTTAAATAATAATCACCCCCCCACCAAGTTTCTCCCCCCATTACATGATCGGATAGGCTGGGGGAAGATCCAGAGCCACTTTCAAGTAACGGCTGGACCACACAGTCTTAAACATTATTATGCAGAGTAGGGGTTGACGACTTCATATTTTTTGTTTTCTAAGCTCACGTGATGATAGTTGACTTGACGTCCATTAATTGATAATTATTCAGTTGTCAACTCGCTGTGCGTGCAACTGTTTGCCTTCAGCCTCCGAATACAAGCTCACCCTCCCCATCATACTGCAGACATACGGTCCCCGCTGTCCACGGACCAGTCGCGCCTTCCCCGCAACTCACTTGTAGAAGTCTAACACCAATTCATGTCCCACAAATGTAGGGTTGCTACTCACAATGCTATAATTAAAATGAAAAATCTAAGAAGGGAATGCTTTTGCAATAATGTATTGCACTGAGCTGCAGTTGCATGATGTGGAAAAGTAGCTGAGTTCTCTATGTTCTGACTGTGTGAGGCAGTGAAGGCGCCTGAGGATGATTTGTGATTGAGCATCAGCCATTTTTTTTTTTCCCACAATAAAAAGGTTGTGGATCGACCTCCCCTCATCCTCGTTTTATCGTCAAAGCAGATATGACATTATCTTGTCTGTCTTTTCTTGGTTACAGGAGGTTGTTTGGTGAATTTGCTAACTGAGGATTTAGGCTATTCTTCAGCTAGCGTTAGCAGTTGTCTTTTCAGATGGGCCTGCATAGCACTTGTGCATTTGTTATATTTGAGGACAGACTACCGGTATCATTTTTTAAGAAAATATTTCCACACACTTGAGGCACCACTACTAGTTTGCTGCACGGACCCCAGTACCTGTTGCTTTCCAAATGGCAGCCATGTCGTGATTGGCGACTAATCAAGTCAATTTCTAACCTTCATTGTGAAGAGGTCAAGTCAGTGCATCAACTAGTCAACTCAAGTGATTGGCCATTAATCGACTCAAGCGCTAACCTTCATTGTGAAGTGGTGAATTTGACGTATTGACTAGTCAACTAAACCAACTAGTCAACTAGTTGAGTACTCTGTTCAACCCCCCAATGCATAAGCACTCCCATGTAGAAACACGCATAACCCCCACGGGCGCCACGCCCTTCCTTATCATGCCAAAGCCAAAAGGTAAGGTAAGCAGAGCTGTGTTGAGTTTTGTTGGATGCACAGATAGCCGTAGCTGTTAGCTTCTTATAAGCGACTCTATTTGATTGCTCAGTCAAGTTGTCCACATGAGGTGATTGTTAATGTGTTCATGCGCCACATATATACAGCGTAGTCTATCAACTGCTGCCTCCGTGAGTTAAAATGCTTTTATTGTCTTTACGGACACTTACCTTTTTTTTTTTTAATATAAACACACTAGACTCTACTGCCGGAACTAGAAGCCCCTCTTGTTGCAAGGCGCCTAAGGGCAGACTTGTCGTAGGCCAACAAAATACAGGGCGTGGAATACAGTCCCTCATTTGCATGAGACAATGCCAGACCCCAAAACATGGGCTAATTTGAGCAAGACAGGAAATAATGCGTGTAAAATTGGTTATAATTCTGGATCCTTGGGGTATTTTGATGAACGCATGTCACAGACATGTTATTAAGACATGTTATTGTTATGTGTTGTTGTAAATGTTATTATGGTGAGCCTTCAATTAAGGCTCACCATAATTCAAAAGCGCTGCTTTTGACACACACACACACACACACACACACGCACACACACTTACGCAATCAGGCATGCACACACTTAGATAAACAAACGTGCACACTTATCCAATAGCTTATCACTGGCATCGAGTGTAAAGCCCCTTTAGAGAGGAACAGAGCTAACCCTGAAAGGGTTTAAAGAGGCTATAGATCTCTGTGGGGCCACCGAGCCTTCGCTTTCTGTTTGTGTCACGCCGAGAGAAAAGGGAGGATGGCGGAGACAGAGAAGGACAGAGCACATGCGAGCGAGGCGACGAGAGATAAACGGCTAGAGAGAGAAAGACGACAGGCGGTTCAAGTGAAGGCGATAGGATGGCAGAGTGAAGAGAGGCAGCATTACAAAGTCAAGCAAACACACCTTTGTTGTGTACAAAAGGTGGGACAACACTGTTCTTTCAAGGAATTGTCTGCTTTTAGTTTGTCTGTTGTGGTTTTTAAGGCTTACCCTTCCCCAGCGTCTTCCTCTACTGCAGGGGTTCTCAAACTGTGGTCTGGGGAACTCTGAGGATCTTTGAACCATAGCTTGAGGGTGTGCAAAATATTTGGCGATAAATTGTGTTGTATAATTTTAAAAAAGTGCATACATACATTTGGGGATGGGAAACCAATTAAAACAAACTACCTTAGGTTTGGACCAGTTAAAAGCTCGGATATAATTCAAGATTCAAAGTGTTAAGTAGTAGGGAAACATGTTTCCCCTGTGCAATAAAATTCTTACTTCGCCCTCCCATTGATACAAACATAATGTGAGATATTAAAAAAAAAAAAAAAAGCTATAAAACAGATAAAAAGATAACTAATTAGAATCGGAATCCTCTTTATTTGCCAAGTATGTCAAAAACACACAAGGAATTTGTCTCCGGTTTTAGGACAGCCATTTTGACGATAAATACATTTGAGACATAAAAGAGACATAAAAACTACACTACGGAGAGTCACTTAGCCTCTAGCAATTTAATGGTAAGAGGGAAGAAACTGTTGGAATGTCTGCTGGTTTTAGTTTGCATTGATCGATAGCGCCTACCTGAGGGAAGGAGTGGTGTTGACCAGGAATTGGAAGGTCCAAGAGGATTTTGCATGCTCTTGTCATAGTTCTGGCAGCATGCGAGTCCTCAAGGGCGGGTAGGGGTGTACCGACAATTTTTTTCTGCAGTTTTGATTGTCTGTTGCAGTCGGAGTTTTTTGTGGCAGCACTAAACCAGACTCTGATGGATGAACACAGGACTTACTCGATGACTGCTGTGTAGAACTGCCTCAACAGCTCCTGTGGCAGGCTGTGCTTCCTCAGAAGCCACAGGAAGTACATCCTCTGCAGGGCCTTTTTGAGGATGGAGTTGATGTTGGTCTTCCACTTCAGGTCCTGAGAGACTGTAATTCCCAGGAACTTGAAGGTCTTGACGGTTGACACAGGGCAGTTGGACAACATGAGGGACAGCTGTGGAGAAGGATGCTTCCTGAAGTCCATGGCCATCTCTACCGTTTTGAGCATGTTGAGCTCCAGGTTGTGCCGGCTGCACCAAAGCTCAAGCTGCTCCACTTCCTGTCGATACGTAGAATCGTCACCGTCTTTGATCACTGTGGTGTCGTCTGCAAACTTCAGGAGTTTGACAGCCAGGTGTGTTGAGGTGCAGTCGTTCGTGTAGAGAGAGAAGAGCAGCGGAGAGAGGGCGCCCCGGTGCTTATGATGCGTGTGGATGAGGTGGTGTCCCCCAGCCTCACGTGCTGTGTCTTGCCCGTCAGGAAGCTGTAACTCCACTGGCAGATGGCAGGCAAGACGCTGAGCTGGAGAAGCTTGGAGGAGAAGAGTTTGGGCATGATGGTGTTGAACGCAGAGCTAAAGTCCACGAACAGGATCCTCGCAGAGGTGTTCTAGGATGAAGTGCAGTCTATATGGCAATTGTACAACTTGGGCAAAATATGATGGAAATGGTATGATTATGACATACCACATAACTCTGACATCCCTGCATGTATGAAGTTGTTTAATGTGCGTGTGTGTGCATGTGTGTGTGTGTTTTGTCAACAGGGGCATTATTACAGGAACAAAGTCTTATTTTTTTTATAACACTGTATTTTTTCTAGAATAAACATAGTCCTATTTTATCAAGAATTAAGGCATCTTCTAGACTAAAAGACAAAATAGCAGAATAAAGTTGTATTTTTAAATTCACTTTGTGACTTTCTTCCATCGTTAGACTTATAGGTATAGTGTTAAAACTTTATCTTGAAAAATGACAACTTTATTCTCGTAAAATAACCACTTTCCATCCCAACTAAATACATGTGTGGTATTGTAAAGATTGCTACTATAACAAAAAATGCCTGTATTCTCATAACGTTCTCATACAATTCTCTAAAATTATGAATTTGTTATTGTAACATTACAACTTTTAATTCCTATGGAATTTAGGGGTCAATGTGATAGTTTAATTTGCGTTCAGAATATGGGGGGTCCTTGGGAAAAAATCACACTGTAAGGGGTCCCTCGTCCCAGAAAGTTTGAGAATTCCTGCTCTACTGAACTCCTCACATCGTAGCTTTATTTAGAAATTAATCACTCCCTCATCTATTGACTCATTCATTCACTAACTTGCTGACTGGTCTATTCACTCAGTCATTTGCTTTAGCATCTTCTTTGTCACTCACTAATTCATTCACTCACTTGATGACTCAGTCATTTGCTCTTTCTCTCGCCCATCTATTCACCCAGTTACTCTCTGGTTCATTTTGTCACTCGTTTTCTCACTTACCTTTTCACTCATTCACCGACTCACCCAGCCACTCACTGATTCGCTCAGGCATTTACTCTTTGAGTAACACACTTATTCACTGACTTTACTTCTCACTCACTGCTTCATTCAGTAACACTCATTTACTGCGAAACCTACTTACCCTGTTACTCATTCACTCACTGGTTCACTTACGCCCTCGATGACTCACTCATTTGCTCACCCACTCACTCACAAATTCATTTATTCACTCGCTAATGTATTTTCATTTGCTTGCCCACTGACACGAACTAATTCACTCACTTCCTCACCGCTGCATTGAGAAATTTGAAAATTCGCTCATTAACTGTGGTGTCTACTTACCCTGTCACTCACTCGACTTGTTTATTTGCTCATTCGCTCACTCACATCTATTCAATTACCCGCTCACTCACAGATTCACTCACTCACGATTTCAATCAGCAACTCTCTAATTTATTCTGGAATCTGGAATCCCTGTCATGCCCTCATTCACACAATAGTTCACTCCCTCACTTGTTCAATGACACATTAATTTTCTCATTCTTTCACTCAATTGCTTACTCAATTTACCCACTCACTCTCTCACTGATTCATTCATTTGCTCACTCGCTCCCTTATCATTTCATTTACTGAACCGCCAACTCACTCATTTACTCACAGAGTAACTTATTCATTTACCTACTTGCTCCCTGGCTCAAGCACTCATTAGTTCATTCAGTTATTTACACACACTCTCACACACTCACTCACTGAATTTTCACTCCATCATCCACTTATTCACTAGTTTATTCACAAACTCACTTACTGTCTAACTCACTGACACATACAGTATATTCACTTGAGTCACTCAATTGCTTATTAATTAACTCTCTCATTTACTCAGATGCCAATTGTCACTCGTTCACTAATTCAGTCTCTGACTTATTCCCTCGCTCTCAACAGCCTCATGTTATCAATCCTAATTGTATTCAAACTAATTGTCCATACACTACACGTTAAATCGATCGTTATGATTTGTTCAATTGGGTGTACAGTATGACTTTAGATCCTTTTGATGTTTCATCATTTGTAAAAAAAAAACAACAATTTTTTAATGGCAACGTCACTTTGATGATCCCCTCAAAGTGTTTGCATGTAAAATGGAATGTTAACATAAATATCTTTGATTTTAAATTGAGTGAGTTGTTGAGTCAAACATCAATGCAGTGACGTCAAGGGGTGTGAAAAGGTACGCGGTGTGAATGTATCTCACGTAACTGCATGAAAGCATGTTCAAACTTTTCCCAAAACATCACAGTAAAAGGATACACCAAAAATGGCCGTGAGCAGAGCTTTCAAAATATTTAGAAGATGACATCATTGCACTGATGAAGCCACATGACTGAGATTCATTTCAATGACATCATGTCTGCTCTGGCCAAACCTTGAGCTATGTCTTGACATCAGAGCACCTTGAGGGGCTCAAATCCACTTTTCAAGTGCACCTTGTGATAAGATTTAATTCTCCAGATGCTCCTGAAGGCAGTGCTGGAAATACTACAGATTTCATGCTATTTCTCTTGATTTAATGAGAGCAGCAAGAGGTTTTTGTATCTGCCCAGACCCTGGTTGTTGCCGATGCTCTATAACTCATTGTGTCTCGTTGGCAGGATCTCAAGGGGCAACTCTTATACTGAGGTGCAGGTCAAGAACGTGCAGGGAAAACTTGCAGCGTGTTATGGCTGCCTCTAACAATGGCTTTCCTATTCAAGCACATTTCT
This sequence comes from Phycodurus eques, assembly GCF_024500275.1. Classification (NCBI taxonomy): domain Eukaryota; kingdom Metazoa; phylum Chordata; class Actinopteri; order Syngnathiformes; family Syngnathidae; genus Phycodurus; species Phycodurus eques. The sequence goes on from NC_084531.1 coordinate 14,560,226, forward strand.
CACTGCGTTTCACAGTGTTACTCCTGCTGACAAAACACACTGTTCATGGCATTTGAAAACCATAGAAAAATTATGGTCTTGTATGGTGTGATTCTGATATGTATTTGTATGGTGACTATATGGTGTGATACAGTATTGATTGGAATCATGATTAGATGTGATACATGATATTGGTATATGATGATAAGGTATGGTTTGCTAATGCAGGGCTCCAAACCAACATTTTTTTTACTAGGAGCACAGTGATCCCGAACTTAAAATTTAAGGAGCACAAGCAGGAAATTTAAGAACACACACTGTAAATCGATTTGGATAGTAAATATTCACATTTTCTCTAATTTTCACTGTATTACTGGTAATACACAGCCACTCATCCTGAAAACGAGTCAGACTCATTATCAGGATTTTTTTGCCTTTAGCCCATTAGGTTTACTGGTAGATAGTAAGCACCGATGGTCCTTGTCACCATTGTTCACTCTTTACAAGAGTTACTGGATGTGAAACCTGTTGATTTTCATGATGATCCCAAGAGCCCCCTTTTTTCACACATTTGCCAATCACAGTGGTCATTTGCTCCCTCCCAGTCTCACACACTGGCCTGCCTTCTTCTCCTTTGGTGTTCAATTCCTGTCTTCTTCCTTTGGAGTTAATGTTAGCTGGCAAACTAGTTCAGTTGTACATCATCACCAACAACTGGGCTGAAGTGTGTAGCAGAAGTTTGTCAGCAACAAAAGGTCCATCCATCCATTGTCTTCCGCTTATCTAAAGTCGGGTCGCGGGGGCAGTAGCTTCAGCAGGGAAGCCCAGACTTCCCCATCCACAGCCACTTCCTCCAGCTCTTCCGAGGGGATCCCAAGGCGTTCCCAGGCAAGCCAAGAGACGTAGTCTCTCCAGCGTGTCCTGGGTCGTCCCCGGGGTCTCCTCCCGGTGGGACGTGCCCAGAACACCTGACCTCTGGTGAGGTGTCTGGGAGGCATCCTAAACAGATGCCCGAGCCACCTCATCTGGCTCCTCTCAATGCGGAAGAGCAGCGGCTCTACTCCTCCCGGATGACCGAGCTTCTCAACCTATGTCTAAGGGAGTGCCCGGACACCCTGCGGAGGAAACTAATTTCGGTCGCTTGTATCCGGGACCTTGTTGTTTCGGTCACGACCCACAGCTCATGACCATAGGTGAGGGTAGGAACGTAGATCGACTGGTAAATAGAGAGCTTCGCCTTTCGGCTTAGCTCCTTCTTCAGCACAACAGACCGATACAAAGTCTGCATCACTGCAGACGCTGCACCTATTCGCCTGTCGATCTCACGTTCCATTCTTCCCTCACTTGTGAACAAGACCCTAAGATATTTGAGCTCCTCCACTTGGGGAAGGATCTCATCCCCAACCTGGAGAGGGCACTCCACCCTTTTCCTACTCAGGGCCATGGTCTCAGATTTAGAGGTGCTGATTCTCATCCCAGCCGCTTCACACTCAGCTGTGAACCGCTCCAGTGAGAGTTGGAGATCACGGCCTGATGAAGCCAACAGAACCACATCATCTGCAAAAAGCAAAGATACAATACTGAGGCCACCAAAGCAGACCCCCTCTATGCCTCGGCTGCACCTAGAAATTGTGTCCAAAAAGGTTATGAACAGAATCAGTGACAAAGGGCAGCCTTGGCGGAGTCCAACCCTCACTGGAAACGAGTCCGACTTACTGCCAGCAATGCGTACCAAACTCTGACACCGGTCGTATAGGGACTGAACATCCCGTATCTGGTGGTTCGGTACCCCATAGTCCCAAGCACCCCCATAGGACTCCACGAGGGACACGGTATAACGCCTTCTCCAAGTACACAAAACACATGTGGACTGGTTGGACAAACTCCCATGCACCCTCGAGGACCCTGGCAAGGGTGAAGAGCTGGTCCACTGGCCACTGACTCTGCTTTCTCATCGGAAGGCGTGTCGGTGGAATTGAGGAGGTCTTCGAAGTATTCTCCCCACAGTGTTGATGGTGCACTGCTTCCCCCTTCTAAGACGCCGGACGGTGGACCAGAAAGTCGTTCTACATGGCCTCACCGAACACCTCCCACGCCCAAGTTTTTGCCTCAGTGACCATCAAAGCTACATTCCGCTTGGCCAGCTGGTACCCATCAGCTGTAGTATTTAGTACTAGTATTTAATAATAATGAAAAAAAAACATCAGAAAATGTACTGTTCTCAAGCAAATTTGTACCCCCATAGCTGAAATTTTAGTGGCAAAATACCACCATTTAGGGGCAGTCTGGTACCATGTATTGTATGATGATAAGGGACGGTATTTTATGATGATTGGGTATGGAATGCAATGGAAGGGTATGGGTATGGTATGGTATGGTATGGTATGGTATGATATGGTTTTGTGAAACAGGCTATGATAGGTGGTATGACATCGCTTGATTTCGTATGGTATAGTATGATATAATATGATATAATATGATATTGTATATGGTTTGTATGGTTTGATATGTTATTGTATGGTATAGTATGATGTGGTGTGGTATGGTGTATGATATACTGTAGTATGAATGTATTATTATCTTAGATATGATATTGTATGGTGATCAGCTTTTGACACTGAAGATATCCATCCATCCGTCCATTTTCTGAGCCGCTTCTCCTCACTAGGGTTGCGGGCGTGCTGGAGCCTATCCCAGCTATCATTGGGCAGGAGGCGGGGTACACCCTGAACTGGTTGCCACCCAATCGCAGGGCACATACAAACAAACAACCATTCGCACTCACAGTCACACCTATGGGCAATTTAGAGTCTCCAATTAATGCATGCTTTTGGGATGTGGGAGGAAACCGGAGTGCCCGGAGAAAACCCACGCAGGAGAACATGCAAACTCCACACAGGCGGGGCCGGGATTTGAACCACGGTCCTCAGAACTGTGAGGCAGACGCTCTAACCAGTCGTCCACCGTGCCTCCACACTCAAGATATATTCCCCATTAAAGCGATTGTATTATCACAATAATTTTCACATTCAGGATAAAGTTATTATGTGTTCATTGCTATAACCTGATTATATAGACTTTGGAGGTGATCGAAATAAATCAAATCTTTACCTTTGACCCACTCTTTCCTTCTAGCCCATGTTTTCAGTCACACCCGGCCTGGCGACCAATGCCAATGGAGGCGCGGCCGCAGCGTTCAACCCGTACCTTGGCCCCGTGTCGCCTGGCCTGATGCCTGCCGAGATCCTGCCCAGCTGCCCGATACTGCTCACCAACAGCGCCAGCGCTCCCGTCCCGGTCGCCACCGTGGCTCAGAAACTGATGAGGACGGATAGACTGGAGGTGAGACGCACAAAGACATTTATTATGGAGATTTTGAATCATGATTCTATCACATCCATCCGTTTTTATGCAAAACTCTAGGAAATACAGCAGCCATTGAACATTATTACACAGCCCTGCAATGCGATTAGCCTTTGAAATGTGTGATTTGTCTGAATATTAAAGACCCTTTCCTCAAACAGCATCTGTGTGTAGACTTTAATTATGTATCTAGTACACAGTTTGTGTACACTACACTACAACCTTTACCATAATATGGTCATTACCCAGACTTAAGCAAAGAGGAGGAAACATTAATAAGAGTAGCTCTGTGCACACATTAGCCATGCCCAAGTTTCCCAGAATCACAGCCAAACCTGTACAGAATCTTTCCTTCTTCCATGAAATCAATCAGTCACATGATGAGCACCGCTCGTCTAGCTGTGTGCATCTAATCATTAATTGGACTGTAGCTCAATCTCATCCATTATGCAGCCCCACCCGGGGAAACAACGGCAGCAGAATAACGAGCTAATTGTTGGCACGCAGGTGGGAGGTGGGCGACAAAGTTAGGATGGTTACATTTAACACGTAACAGTAGGCGGTCAGGTAATTAATGGCGGTAGCGGGTGATGAGGAAGTCGCCGGGGAGACGACATGCAGAGCGAGGGGGATTGGATCAGTGACAGGACAAAATAGATTGTGGGAGCAGATGGGGTGGGGCTAAAAGGAAAATCAATTTGGAGACCTGTTGCCGTCATCAAGGGAGAAGGCTCAGCAACGCTATCAGATGCAGAAGACAGAGCAGGGATTAGATTTCATTGCTGAGTCAAGTGTCACACTGGAGACGAGAGCAAGTCGGCAGCCTGCAGCCTTTTCATCCAAATGATCATTTAAACTATCTCATTCCGCTATTGTTAGCATTTTCATTCAAACGCAGACAAACAGATTATAAAACATTTGAGGCCCAGACCATGCCCATCAGACGTTTTGGCATGAATGATGTCTTTTTATTTTTACATTGGAAATATCTTTTTTAATTATATTTTTATTTATATTGTGTCACAATGTTTGGCATTACGCACACAAACATTGGTGTTTATTTTGTTACTAACTTAATAATAACAATAATAATCCATCTATCCATGAGCCTATTCTAGTTGATTTTGGGTGATAGGTGGGTATAACCTGGACTGGTTGCCAGCCAATCACAGGGCATAATAATAATAATAATAATAATAACAATAATAATAATAATAATAAATAGTAATAATAATAGTAATAAATAATAAGTGGACCCCCACATATTCACCTCTTTAGATTTTATTTTGACCAGAGACCCCACTTATTTGCTTTTTTAAAATAAATTTGTTTTGATGCAATTACAAGGAGCATCAACTATTTGCAGATTTTCGCTATTCTCTTGGTCCCTATGCCCTGCAGATTAGTGGGGGTCCGCTTTACAGTAATTGCTTTATTTTGTTACTATTTATTATTGTCTATTTGTTAATAATAATAGATATATCTAATAATACAAAACATAGATGATTAATAATCATTGAAATTACAAAATTATTATTTTAACAGATGTTATTATAAGTTCTTGTAAACAACTGCAACAATAAATATCAAATAATAATTATTGCCAATTCATTTTTTTTATTAATTAGGCCCTATTTTTGTGACTGCCATAAATCGGCGCAGCAGGCGGCCCCGCTGTGAGAATATTTGTTTCATGCATTTTCGCAGTAACTCTACTTAGCCTCTTTCCACAAAATATTTCTCTTTTCATTTGAGTCATCATTATTGTTGCTGTGCCTTTTCCAGTAATGACTTTCTTTCAGTTTCTGATTGGCTAAAATGGCGGTCTGGTTAGGGATTATAGCATCAACTGTTACTTTAACATCATTGGTATGAGAAGATAGTTGTTCATGTATAACCGTGCACATGTGGACAAAGCCCAAATGTGCTGGTGATTTGCCCCCTCGGTCATCATTTGCAGCTCAAATTCATTAGAAACTCACTTTGCTAAAAATATCCTTGGAGCCAGGCATATTTGAGTTGCTCCTGTGCCATTCAAAATAAACAGAGCTGGAATCATGTGGATTATCACGCACTGGAGTCGGGAGATACGTTACACACAATTTCCCTCAGTCGTGGAGAAATCTCCTATTTTAGAAGACAAGCGGCTCTGTGAAAATATTTTCCAGAACACTCAGTCTTATTCGGTCTGCGTGTCTCCCCTTTAGTGTTGCCATAGTGCAGCGTTTCGCAACTCCCATAAACTCACATGTTGCTTTTTTACCTGCAAGCGCGCTTGATGCAAATGGGAGAGAACGACGGTTACCATGGGGATGCAAATATGATTAACGGGCCCTTCATTTGCTTCCCCACCTAAGCACTCTGGGCGGGTTACAGCTCACTCTAATGCATGATTAAGCACCGTTAAGGGAGACATGCCGGTCCACGCCGGCTGCAGGGAACATCAAATCGCTCCAATTTGGCCTCACTCTCTTTTCCGACTACTCTTTTTTTTTTAACCACCATACACTGTCTACCACTCTCTCTCTTGCTCTTGTCTCCTTGATCTCGATCTCTCTGTCCTTTACTCCGAATTCATCATCTACTCCCACATTTCCTCTCTCTCCCTCCCTCCCTCCCTCCATCACCCACCTCACCAACATCTGCCTGACAACAAGACGGCCTCTTTCTTTTCTCAATAAGGCCAGTTGTGGCGATGGTGGCGTTGGGAGAGGATGAATGTGTATTATGTGTGTATATTTAGAGAGCTACATGGAGGCCTGAACCCAACTGCTCGCTCTGATTGGTGTTTGTAGATGATTAGCCGTCATGGCGACAGATAGTTTGTGCACAAATCGCTTTATGCATGCAGACAGCGGGGCTGATAAACAAGGAATGGGGAAAAAGGCTAGGAGATATACACACAGGGTGTTATGATATTAAATCTGTTTTGGTGCGATTGAGACTCAGCAGAAGCAAACTAAGCTCAAGCAGAGACGATATGTTATTGCACGCCTCTTTAAAGTGTCAAAATGTAATTCTAAATGGAATTATTTTTTTTTTTTATACATGTGCTAACCTTGTGTATATGTGTGTGTGTTGGTTAATATGTCAAAGTCAGGCCCCGTGTCCTTCAGTGCTCATATTTCCCATGGGCCTCACTGAGCAGCGAGTCTCCCGCTTTCCCAACCATTTGCTGCTCCCTGTCGTCTCTCTAAAGAACAGCAACGCGGCTGATTTGAATAAACGTTCGACGCGGCGTGATTGAGGAGCCCGTAAAAATGAGCGTCGGTCACGCTCTGTTCTGCCTATCAATCCAGAGTAATGCCTCCACCCGTCAATTAGATTGATTGTCACTGTGTGCCTGAAGTGATCATCATCTTGTGAACAGGCGAAGCGGATTAATTAATTCATCAAATTATGAAGTAAATGAAGCAGTGGATTACTGACGGCTGCGACTTTGCCTTTTTAGTGTGTGTGCGTGTGTTTTTTTTTTTGTTTACATTCTCAAAGTAGGTAAGTATAGGGCAGCACAGTGACCTAGTGGTTAGTACATCTGCCTCACGATTCTGAGGTTTGGGGTTCAAATCTCAACTGTGGCTTTTCCTGGACTGATTTAGGAAGTTTTTGTTGTGCTTGCATGGGTTTTCTCTGGGGTTTTTCCTCTCACATTCCAAAAACATGTTACGTTATGCTACCTTCACACTAAGTTCCCCCTGGCAGCATTGTAGGCAGCATGTCCACACGAGCGGATATGTCAGTTGTGCGTATGAGCGCATTTCAGTTGTGTTTGTGAAAGAATCTACATCTTGGATCAGGAGCTGGCTTAGTAGAAGCATGCGTGGACAGCCAGCGTGGATTTACACCATCTTAAAACAGACCACGGTCATGATGCAGTGAGGGATCCTGGGTAAAGTAACCCATTTTAAACTAAAAAAAATTTCTAAAATGTGCAAGCCAAAATGTGTCATGCGTCTTTTATGGTGTTCTGCGAACCCCTAAAAAACTCCAGGACTTAATCACGCTATAGATAGTTTTCCATCCATCCAACCATCCCTCCATCCATCCGTTTTCTACACTGCTTATCCTTACTAGAGTCGCAGGTATGCTTGAGCCTATCCCACCTGACTGCAGCCGAGGTGTGGGGTCAACCCTGAACTGGTTGCCAGCCAATCGCTTGGGCAAATACAGACTAAAAAATCATTCACACTCACATTCACACCTATGGGCAGTTAAATCTTAAATCTTAATTTAGTCTTCAATTAACCTACCATGCATGTTTCTTGGACTGTGGGAGGAAACTGGAGTACCCGGAGAAAACCCACACATACGCAGGGAGAAGAAGAAGAATCATCATCTTTTCTTGTCATGAACATGCATCCATGCACATGAAATTTGTTCTCTGCATTTAACCCATGACAGTGAACACATACACATACACATGTTAGTGGAACACACTGGAGCAGGGGGCAGCTGAAGCGCCCGGGGAGCATTTCGGCGTATCAGTGTCTTGCTCAAGGACACCACAGCCGTGAGTCTGGGGGATGTTGGCGGATGGTCCAGTCGGGATCTTGAACCTAGGTCCCCAACGGTGGCAGGCGATGATCTTAACCATTGGGCCACGGCTGCCCAATGGGCATAAGAAATGGGCATATTTTGGGGCATAAGACTAGAGTGTCCACTGTATTGAATATTAAATAGTACATTATACCACACATTTGTGCTACAGGTATGTCGGGAGTACCAGAGGGGCAACTGCACACGTGGCGAGAACGACTGCCGCTTCGCGCACCCGTCCGACAGCACCATGATCGACACCAACGACAACACGGTGACGGTGTGCATGGACTACATTAAGGGCCGTTGCTCCCGGGAGAAGTGCAAGTACTTCCACCCACCCACTCACCTACAGGCCAAAATCAAAGCGGCCCAGCATCAAGTCAACCAGGCGGCGGCTGCCGCAGCCATGGTAGGCATCCTCGCTGTTGACTTTAAATATATACATGCCACGTAGAACAGATATGATGTCATAGACTGGCCACTACTTGTGAGTTTCTAATTGGAAGACTCATCTCGCTTTCACTTTACCTCTCCATGAGATCTTATCAGGGCTCGACTGCAGACGGCATCAATATTACATTGTATACCGTGGCATTTAACTTTTTAAATTAGCGTAGTTTATGGTCTGAGCATGAACATGGAAATTATCCTTTTAAATGCCTACAGTTCACATAAAGGCAGTATTAAACAGAAGTCAAGCATTCACAACTCATTTAGTTGTATTTTGTAATTTAAAATATATATATATAAAATAATCTATAGGTGGCACGGTGAGCGACTGGTTAGCACATCTGCCTCACAGTTCTGTAGACCGGGGTTCAAATCCCGGCCCCGCCCGTGTGGAGTTTGCAGTCTCCGCGTGCCTGCGTGGGTTTTCTCCAGGTACTCCGCTTTCCTCCCACATCTCAAAAACTGAAGACTGATTGAAGACTCTAAATTGCCCTTAGGTGTGACTGTGTGTGCAAATGGTTGTTTGTTTATATGTGCCCCGCGATTGGCTGGCGACCAGTTCAGGGTGTACCCCGCCTCTTGCCCGAAGATAGCTGGGATAAGTTCCAGCACGCCCGCGACAATTGTGAGGATAAAGCGGTACAGAAAATGGATGGATGGATAAAACAATCTCTTATCTAATGCTGGTTGACTTATAAGTTCATTCAACTCCATTCTAATTCCCCCTAGGAAGTTATGTAAAGGGAATCATTCCTTCCAGACTCCAACCTTTTATCTCTCTTCAGTTTCCAGTTTTATGTCACAATTTAACATTCTTAACTGCCAAGTGAAAAAATAGAATTTACCACTGTTATAAAACTAAAATAACGTAAACTACCTTTACAGATACCTTGACAGGAGGAACAGGAAATAGTTTAAGCAATGTGTATTTACATTAGGGCTGTCAAAGTTATAGCATCAAGTCAAGATGAATCACAAAATTATCATGTATTAACTCAGATTCATCACCGCATTTATATATATAGACCACACACGCTCCTTTACCTTAACCTTAACCTTAACCGCGGATGGATATCTGAAATGCGGGGCAGGTTATGTTTAGGTACGTGATCTGCCCCCTAAGATTTTAATGCATTACACACACTCATCCCCTTTCTTTTAATGCACTACATACACTTATCTCTGGAGGGCAGCGGGGTTTTGGTGGGGGGTTGGCTGTGGGGCAGCAGTCCCTGGCAGCCCTGCCCCCTATTGTCATGGGCCACTCCAGATTTGAATGCACCACACCACTCAGGGAACCAGCCGAGGACCTGGCAGTCATAGCAACGGGGGTAGGACGGGGTGGGTTCTCACTAGGCTCATGGTGGTCCGCCTGGGGCCGGGCCCCTCTGGCTGGATGGCTGCTTGGTGTGGGGGCTCCCCTCTCATGCCCCGTGGCTCCTCTCCTGGTTGCCCCCCTTATCGCTCCCTTATCCGCCCTCCTTTCCACCAAACAGGGGACACTGTCTCACCTTCGGGCTGGGTGGGGACTGGCTACATTGTGGGCTTAGTGGGTTGGTGGGGGGCATCTCGCTCTCCTGGTTGGCGTTAGTGGCGGGGCGCGTGGGGGTGGTGCGGGTGGGATAGGTGTTGGTTGGCCGGTTTCGGGGTGCCTTGTGGGGACCCCCCTGGGTTCTTCGGCGAGGGTGGTGTCCCGTCCCCGACCCCGCCTCTTGATTGGGTGGGCCAGGGTCCTCAGCCCCCACGGTGCAGGCACAGCAATTATGGGAGACTACTGACGGTTATTGTGCGTGTGCGATGGTGTCAATTCACTTGCATGTGTCTGCAGACACACACCCCTATGGGACTTATTCGCTGGGTGTGGGGCCACTCACTCATTGCGACAAATCACTTAGAATAATGTGAATTTCTTGGGTATCCCCTCATTTACACTCTGGTCCTACGGATTTTTACAATTTACATTGCCACTCCCACCACACTTCAGTTGTACAGCCGGGTACACGAGCCCTGTCCTGCATGCTTCCCCTCCTGTCCCTCTCCTGTCCAGTCCTGTCCTATACTTTCCTGTCCCTCACAATGGGTAGCACTACTGACATATACAACACTCGAATACAATGTTTCATTCTACTAGTTATATAATGCTTTACTTTCCTCATCTTGTGTACAGCTAATGCTTTGTCTTTTGTTGACTTTTCACTCTCTCTCCTTTGTTTTTTATGTCACTCCCCTTTAAAAACTTTGTTCTGTTCAACTGAATGTCTGTAATTCTCAATAAATATCCACCAGAATACAAAGAAACCACAGTGGCAGCTTAAAAAGTCCACTATGACACAGCATAAAATACAAACAGATCTTCATTTCTCATTGACCTAACAGCAGAACAGGCAAAAAAATAAAAATAAATAAAATGGGAAAGTCATTAAGTCCATGCTTACACCAGTGTGACGTGAGGAGGCCCCGACTGGCGGGCTCAGGGGAAGATTTTGCTTCAAAAGTCACGCCGATGGGACTTTCGATAAAACAAATGTAATTTGCATATAGTGCAGCACTGAACTCTCTTTTCATTGAAGTACAAAAAGTTTTAAATACTATCTGAAGGCAAAATGTGGTACTATGTGTGGTATAGTTGGTGCCTGTGATTAATCGCAATTAATCAAAATCCAAGTGTGATTAATCTGGTTAAAAATTAATTGATTGGCAGCTCTAATTTACATTAGCATCTGCTTAGTAAAAAGAAAGAAAGAAAGAGATATCCCAGTTTTATAGAAAAGAAAATTATTTTTCCATTTACCGCTTTTTTCCACATACTGATTATTTTCTCACGAATTTCCACAATGCTGGTTTACTGGCCTGTTCTCATATACAGTACCGTATGCAGAACAAACTTCATACCCTGGACTGGTTGCCAGTCAATCGCAGGGCACATATAGACAAACAAGCATTCACGCACACATTCACACCTATCAATAATTTAGAGTCCACAATAAATTTAAGAAGCATGTTAAAAACAACCATTCAGTCAATTGCATTTATTGCGAAAACAAAATTCATGTTAGGAATGTCTTTACTCATAGTAGCTATGTGCATGTTCTGGTCTTGGTCTGGTTGTAAACCGCATTACAATGATAATTATTTTGTCTTGTTTGTTTGTTTTGTCTTGTTTTGTGTTTCCACACCGACCCACAATGCACTGCTGCCCGCCTCCCCATGACGCATCCGCCGCTTGGTGGTTTATGTTAATGCGCTTGAACCCCATTGGCCCATTGCCATCGTGTGCTCGCTCCCTGCTAATTAAGACTCAGTCGGCTGTCAAATCACCAAAGCGGCCGCTCGATGCAGCTTTTTACCGGTTACCTATGACCTTTCACCTCTTAGCCTGTCATGTTGCTGTTGTCTCCTTGATGTTTACTTTATTTACTTGGCCTGATGAAGTGACCCCAATGAAATTATCGTTCCTCCTCGAATTGTGGCCTCAGCGCTAATCGACGCTAGGCCTCAGGTACTTCTTGAATAAATTGGCTGGTAGCTGTGATTACCTTTTGACAACATGTGTAGTGGTGGCCGTCATTGACGCCACACACGTGACCTGCAGCGCAGAATAGGCTAGGCATCTGTAAAATCGAATGATGAAATGGGGGTACATAGGGGAAGATAGTTATATTACTTAATATTTACATGAATTGGAATATATACCTGCCTTATTATAGTTACCGGTATTACATATTTTTTGCGTAAAAAGATGTACGAATAAATATTGGAAATATTGTAATGGTTGTTAATTTTTGGAATTTCAAACTGTACAAATAAAGGCCTCCCCAGTAACCCCTATTTTTTTTTCTTCTCTTATCATAGAGATTCAACGCAGCTTTCCTCATATGCGATTTAGCGGTCCTGCTATGTATGCATTAAGCTAGTAGAATTGTCACTTTTATATGCATCATAACATTCACATACTTATATGTGTGAAGTGTTGCCAATGTTTCTGTCGTGTTGACTTCATTCTCTAACTGTGTTTTTCCCCCTCTTTGCCCTGAATGTGTGATACATTATGATCGCTCTCGTTCCCCTCATCAGGGGCTCCCTCCCGTCCTGCCCCCTTTACCAAAGAGACCCGCACTTGAAAAAGCCAACGGTGCCGCCACCATGTTCAACGCCGGTGTATTTCAGTACCAACAGGCCTTGGCCAACATGCAGTTCCAGCAGCAGGCTGCCTTCATCCCTTCGGGTGAGTCCTGGCACACAAGCGTCGCCCTCTGCATGCTCATTGGCTGCCAAATCATATGGAAGGCTGCCTTTCCACTAATCGAAAAAACTGCAGTTCAGTTAGGATTCATAAACATTACCATTGGCTATGAGAATAACGAGACACCATTGTAATTCAAGAAAAGACTGCAGTATGCGTAGAGCCAACCTGCTGCAAGTCCTACACTTTGAGTTTCGAGTCTTTGCGAGTCATTTTACCAATATCCATCCATCCATCCATTTTCTGTACCGCTTTATCCTCACAAGGTTCGCGGGCGTGCTGGAGCCTATCCCAGCTGTCCTCGGGCGAGAGGCGGGGTACACCCTGAACTGGTTGCCAGCCAATCACAGGGCACGTATAAACAAACAACCATTCGCACACACATTCACACCTACGGACAGTTTTGAGTCTTCAATCAACCTACCATGCATGTTTTGGGGATGTGGGAGGAAACCGGAGTGCCAGGAGAAAACCCACGCAGGCTCGGGAAGAACATGCAAACTCCACAAACGCAAGACCAGGATTTGAAACCCGGTCCTCAGAACTGTGAGGCAGATGTGCTAACCGGTCGACCACCGTGCCGGCTGGTGGGTGAATGAAGACTCTAAATGTCCCGTAGGTGTGAATGCGAGTGCGAATGGTTTGTTTATTTATATGTGCCCTGCAATTGGCTGCCGACCAGCTCGGGGTGTAACCCACCTCTCGCCCAGAGTCAACTGGGATAGGCTCCAGGATGCCCACGACAGTAGTGAGGATAAGGATAATATTATTTCATATGATATGTTTTAGATTAATTTGTACAAATAAAAGAATCCCACTAATAAATGCCTTTCCCCTCCATCCATCCTCTGTGCGACTCATCCTGTTCAGGATCATGAGAAACTGGAACCTGACTTTAGTTGAAAAGGCGGACTACACCCTGGACCGTTCGCCAGTCAATCACAGCGCATAAATGCCAAACTCACAATAGATTTGTGGTACTCTCTGTGTTGGAGTAAATCCCCCCAATGCCATTTTCTCTATGAGAACAGTCGAGACCAGCAAATAAACAATAAATATTAACTTAAATGCATAATTATTGTTTCATTATTCTATTATTTGTTTGTGAAAAAATGTTTTAACAAATAAAGTATTATTTAACATTTTTTTACAAACTGGTACAGTTAAAAAAAAATGCCAGCGCCCAAAAAGACATGAAGAGTGGTGAAAACATTTTGTACAAGGCCTCCCCCTAAAGAATTCCTTAAATTACAGTTGACAAAATAAAACGCGCACAACCAGAAAAACAATAGACCTGCAACATATTTTGGGAAAAAAGCCAATAATTATTTAATATAATATAATTACAACAAGGCGGCACGGTGGCCGACTGGTTAGAGTGTCAGCCTCACAGTTCTGAGGACCTGGGTTCAATCCCCGGCCCCGCCTGTGGGGAGTTTGCATGCCTGCGTGGGTTTTCTCCGGGCACTCCGGTTTCCTCCCACATCCCAAAAACATGCATTATTTGGAGACTCTAAATTGCCCGTAGGTGTGAATGTGAGTGCGAATGGTTGTTTGTTTGTATGTGCCCTGCGATTGGCTGGCAACCAGTTTAGGGCGTACCCCGCCTCCTGCCCGATGATAGCTGGGATAGGCTCCAGCACGCTCGCAACCCTAGTGAGGAGAAGCGGCTCAGAAAATGGATGGGTGGTTGGATAATTACAACACTAAATACAGTTAATATTCTATTCTATTTATTTTTTTGTTGGATCGTTTATTTGTTAATAAATGTTTGGAAATGTAGTATTGCAGCAGTACCTCGTCTGACTTATTAGATTTTTTGAGATAGGGGCTATCGCTCAGCCAATCTTTTTGTCTAGAGAAGAGCTACAAGCGCTACCTATGGTGGCAGCGAACGTCACAGCAAGCAGCAAGTTTGGCAGAAAGTGAACATTTATTTTCAAAATGGGGAGTGCTTGCTTCAAGCTGTTTATTACCACTCCAAGTTGAAGTATACTTCAGTAAAAAAATATAAAACAAAGATTTACATTATGTGTATCTAACCAGAGCACATTAACTTTGTTTTATGAAAGTTCACAAGCATAATGCTATCACACTATGCAAAACACCACAGACGACGAACAAAACTAGCATCGATGTTGCCGTAATCATACACTTTTCATACACATTGTGCAAGCCTTTGTTTTTCAATCACCATCGCACTTCCATGTCGACATTTCCACTGAATCAACGTTAACCGATAAAAACAATAGAACATATGAGAAAAGCAGGCCTGTTTTGAATGTACATGAAGTGTATGTAATATGTTTTGTATGATTTTGTACTAAATTCTACTAAGTTCATTTTGTGTGGCGATGTGTCTGTCCATCAGGTGAAAGCCAATCATGTCATATTTTGTAAATGACCTTTCTTCATTTTTTTTTTTTTGTTCCTCTCCCTTTCCACTCCACTTCCTGTTGCAATGCATGATGGGCAGGCTCAATATTGTGCATGACGCCTGCAACAAGTGTTGGTAGGTGCCAGCTTTCCTTATCGATTCTACTGTTGTATGTTTCATGTAAAGCCAACAAACCGTGTGAGACAAGGCAATAATTTACTTTTAATCATAGTATTATGGATCACTTATTGTGCTCTGCTGCAGGTTTGCCTGTCACCTAATGTTTTTATGTGCTCCAAGCTCGCTAACAACTCATTATGCTGCCTGGCTATAAACATGAGGGATTTTACTTTACTAACTGTCTTACTTGGAATATTATACAATTAATATACAGTGTGTTTAGAAACTATTCTGAAGCTCCCTTCTAAATGTTGCATTAAACCACATCAAAACTTTTTTCAATTACAATTTTTACTATCACAGCAAAAATGTAGGTCTATCATTCAGTTTTATTTTTAAATTAATCAATTTTTTTAGGCAATGTTCTTTTTTCAATAAATACATTTAATAAATAATATATATTTAATACTGTACAAATAGTTGAAATAAGAAAAAAAATATTTTTGTTGATAAACCGACGAACAATCAAGTACAATAATATATACTGTATAATTGTACTTCTTGTTATATATTGAGTGTCACTTCAGTACATCTTATATTTCAGCTTTTTCTTCTGTATCAATTTAGTTGTTGTGGGAATCCATATTTTCAAGTCAAAACTTTAACTATGGGGCACATTTATTTTTAAGGAAAGAATATTGATTGAGATATTTACAATATTTCAATACCTTTAAAAATCTATGAATAAAAATACATTTGTAATATATATTATAAATATTAACATATTTAATATTTTATAATGGGGCAAGAAATTAAAAATGGGGGGTTGGCAGACTTCTGCTACAATTAAAACAAAAATTGTTTTTCTCTAAACATCTACCCTCAGTACCACAAATAAAATATAATTTTAGTAGTAAGCGGTAATTATGTGTCAATGCTATATTTCAGAATTGTCTTTTTGGATAAAATAGGATTTTTTTCATTTCGTTATTTTGCACGCAGTGTAAATTTCTAGGTGGGAAATTTGTTTAAAACGTGTTACAAATAATAGTGTGTTACTTTTATAAGCACCAGTCAGGCATGGGGGCGATTGGTCTGGCTGGAAAGCTGAGCCTTCATGTCAATAGGTTTATGCCAGTGTTGGTATACTGACAGGGAACACCCGCATTTTAGAGTTGCTCCACCCAGAGCGTGTATCTGGCATCCGAAGGCGCGTAAATGACAAACTCAAGTCGATGTGAGAATATGCGTTGCCTTTTTTCTCATGCATATGGGAGCGTATGACCTATACTGAATAGCATCCATGATAAATAATATGATAACTGTGCGGAAAACAGTCCCGATCGCTCATGTTTACGGGCCATGCTATAGGCCAGCATACAAAAGATGCTGCTGATGAGCTGTGGTTCAAACGCCTGTGTGTGTGTGTGTCTGTGTGTGTGTGTCTGTGTGATCTTTCCCACCCCAAGTACCCATGATGCACGGTGCTACTCCGGCCAATGTGTCCGCAGCCAACACATCTGCCACAAGTGTTCCCTTTGCAACCGCCTCAGCCAATCAGGTTTGCTCCTCTCTTTTTTCTTGCGCCCTCCGCTGGTTGTCTGTCTCCCACGTGTGCGTGCGTGTGCCTCCTGATCACTGGGGAACACAATTGTAGTTAAGTTAGGTCTGACAGCTTTATTTAACACATTTTTGGGTGCGGAATGCAAAACTGATCTAAATTTTTCTCTATCACGTCAAGTTTTTGAACAAAGTGAGAACAAAGTGGAACAAAGGAAATATATACCTATGTAAATAAAACACTAAGATGGAATAGTTACAAGCTTTGAAAACTAAAAAAACTGCATAAAATGAAATTGAACTTACAACGTTATGTCCATGGTTACAAGGTTATGAGAAAAGCAAGCACAAATCCTCTTAATTCCTACTATGCTAGCTTTCTGTTTGCAGGTATTAATAGTACTGACCTATTAGGAGCTGCACACACCTCTCACCGCACTGTCTCAATTGTGATTGCAGAAACAAGTTGGCACGTAGCTGTAGATGAGTCCAATCGTAATCAGCTATCAAGTCTTACTACAGCTAATCAGTGGAATTTTGCTTATCTGGAGGGTAAGCTGTGGAGGAAAAAAATGTACGTGCTAGAAAAAACTGACTGCAATTTTGGAATCAGCATGCCAGTTTTAGTTTTAATCAGCATAAAAATCTAACTCAACGGAATTTTTTGTTCCCCAGTGTGAATGAAAGCATGAGGTTAAACCTCGGTCAACTTGTCAGCTAGTATGATTGGTCAGATCATTGGTATGCTCCACGTTGAATTTGTGAGCGTTACAAAATCTGTTTCTCTGTTTTTACAAAAAGATTCTTGTGTTATTTTCATTCTTTTCTTTTAGATTCCAATAATATCTGCGGAGCATCTGACTAGTCACAAATACGTGACACAGATGTAGGAGCCTCAATCACAACAGTATGTACTCAACTCATCAAAACTGTCTCCTATCATATTCAAAACGACAGACAGACACATATAGACATAGATAGACAGATAGATAGATAGATAGATAGATAGATAGATAGATAGATAGATAGATAGATAGATAGATAGATAGATAGATAGAAGTTTATTTATTTCCAAAATTCCAATCAAAAAGTTAAACTTTCATAGATTATAGATTCAGGGCCCACAATTTTAAACAATTTCAATTATTTATTTGTTTATTTTACATAATTTGGGCTTCCAGCTCATAAAACCCACGAAATCAGGAATTCAAAAAATTAGAACACTGTGAAGGAATCACCGTTCTCAGTTTGTGTAGAAAAAAAAAAGTAAACAAAGCCAAGTCTCTTTGAACCAAAGGGCGACAGAATGTGCAAAGTCTTTACTGGTATTTGTGAGGAGATGAAGCTTGTCCATTTTGTCGGGGTGAGAGCATATATTTGCAAGGCGAATTGATGCAAGTGGCATTCAAAAGCCTCGCTGTCTGAGCTTAACCTGCACTCCGGCACATTTCCCACTGTGGCATCGTCTTCGCTTCATTCGCGCCACACGTAACCGGAGAGGTTGACGGGCTTGCCCTGGTAGATACCAGAACCATTTATTTCTTTGAACATCGTCTGTCAATCAGACAATCAAGACAGACAATCACTGTTTTGGTATCACAAGTGGACGGTGGTTGTGCTAAAACTTTGGCTAATGCTATTACCAGCTTTGGTCACAGTAAGGTACAACTGACAGCTGTAAACAAGTAACATACTGTAAATATACTTACTAGATAAGCCAACTTCCTCCCTCACCATTCTACAGGTGTGCTCTTTTTTCTGTACAGACACTGAATTGGTAGCAGGAGTTATCAAAAAGTTCCAGGTGCCCACAAACAGCAATGATAATCTTATTCTCCATTGTTCTTCTCAACAACTCCAGGACGTTGTGTGTGATGCAGTATATTCTCAATGCCGATTGGCTGTCGTGATGCAGCGTCACACGAATTTGTGGCCCAAGTTAATATTTTCAAACTCTAGCGAATCGGCGAAGAAGCGAATTTTCGAATGTTCTTCTGATTTGCGTCGCCTGGCACGAATTTGCGCCTATTCGTGCATTTGTGTAATAACATTACAATTCATTCAATTAAAATAGTTCAATTCACATCTAGTGTGAACTTACCCTAAGTGTGGGGACGGACGAGAACTTGATTTTTTTAACGATTTTGAAGCCTTATTTTACTGTGTATACTTGGCAATTTTTTTTTTTATCATTTAAATTTGGCAGGGTTGTTAGCATACTCTTCTCCGTTGTGGGTTAATTTTATAAGACATTCATTTTCACTTTGCATGGCCTTAGGTTTTAGCATTGAGAATACATTTCGCCAAAAAAACAGCCATTCAGTTGAAAGTCCAAAAATCTAAATTGAACGTGAAAACCAGGATGCCGGAAATGGAAAAAAAACGAGACAGGAAAAGACGGACAAGAAGGGAAAATCTGAAGACTGGCTTAATGTGACTTAAATTTTTATTTTTCTCTACAGTCCCACAAATTAGTTTCAATACCAAAACTTCTTCAAGCCTTTGAGGAAAAAAATGTCATAACTTCAGCAATATTGAAGATACTTTCAGCTACTTTCCAAATTTCAACATGATCCAAATTAAAGTGCGACCCTTTTTCTGCATCCTAAACAAATATGTTCGGACAAACAACTAGAAAGCACGATAATAAAATAGCATTTTACAACTTGTCTTTATTTTGTTTCTGACTTCTTACCAGGTGGAACTGGAGAGCAAAGACCAGCGATTCAACAGACAAACGAACAACAATCTGATGAATCCATACGTCAACAACAGAGAGTTTGCGGAATTTGCTCCAGTCACTTCACGCACACTGCATACACTTAAAGAGCGTCTTCTTCCTCCTCTCCGTGAAGGGAAGGCGCGTTTACCTTTATTCACCGGGCACACTTTGAATGTGAAGAGAATAAGACGAAGTGCTGTGTCCATCGAGGCGGAGGAGGAATCGTGGTCTCTTTTGTACGTTTGTTCATTGGTTGTCTCTCATATGTTTACACAAAAGGTGCACCTTATATTTCAGTTGAAAGAGACAAAGAAGAATCAGACGAGGGTTTTTATGTTACTGTAAACCAACAAAAAAGGCCATATTTGTGCTAATATGCCAATGGTACTGCAATCACGCAAAGCAATCGGCTTTCCCTTTAAGGTTTCACGATTCGTCTTTGTTCCATCGTCACGACCCATCACTGCTGAAACGAAACCCTCAAATCTTTCGCGACAAGGTCAACAAAGACATAAAATTAGTGTTCAGTTGCCAAACTGCTGGCTGACGTGTGATTTGTTGAAGTTTATTGGGTTTCCGACAGGTCGTCAATGTAGGTGTGGTCTTGAGCTCGGACGTGTTGAAGAATATTTGTTTGTCCGACTTTTCAGATTTTTAGTCAAAGTATTTTTGCGTTGTTGTTTTTGTAGTTCGACTTAAGCAGGTACATACATACAGACAATGGACTTTGAGTCTTTTCCCTCACTTGCAATCAAAGTCAGCAAAAGCCCAATTGTCGGATGTCTCTGAAAGATCACTGGGCGTAAATGATTATCCCATGGTGTGCGGTGTGTTAAAAGTGTTTTTCCCTGCTTGGAAAATGGTCCAGACTGACAATTATAAATGTTAAATAGAGGAGCCAGTGATTGTGCTGAGTTTTGTGTCACGTGTCTCACAAGTCATTCACCACAGCAAAAATGACAAGGAGAGTTTGAAACGGGAATGTAGTTACCAGATAAACCAGTTAGCCTCGCCGGGATTTTCTATTTCCTCTTCTACTCCTCCTCTTTCTTCATTGAATTTCCCTCCAGTCTGAATGCGCTGTGACACCATGCTGCCTCTCACAGGTCAGTCTCGGTAGTACCACCGATATCTTTGGGGAACGTGACTCACGATTGACGGTAGAGATATTATGTGTGTGGTGTGCTGTGTTGGGCATCTTGACTACACCGTACTCCAAAAGAGCACTAAGAACATTTTGTATCTGGTCGTTTGTAAGGTTGTTAAAACTCGATGTGTGTACCCTGCCTTAAGGATTCAGTGTAGCTCTCTCGTAGGTCGCAGTTCGTTAGTATGTATTAACTGGACAGATAGCGCGTCGACAGTGACAAAAAACAAAACAAACAAAAACAGGTTACGATTGTATCCCTCATCTAAAGCCTTAGAATGTACCATCAGGTCATCATAATGCAACATGCCATTCAGAAGCCTGATCCGTGCCATGCCAATACACTTTTTTCATTCTCTTTAGTTCTATTAAGGCGTAAGGCATGTTCGAGTGTCTCTTTGTGTGTTCCCTCATCTTTATCTAGAATTCTGTGTATGTACATTTTGATTTTAGATGGTAACATTAGTATTTTCTATGTTATGCATTTGAACCATATGCATATTAGCATTCACTCCTGTAGTCTCTTTGTGTTCTCTGAGCAAAGATATTTTCTATGAATACTTAACAGTCCTAATAGAACAGAGAGGCAGAGTTGTCGCTATGGCTATCGTTGTCGGCGACAACAGCTAAGCATTTTAACGATTGTAAGGTTTGTAACTAGTCATCTAATTTAAAAAAAAAATATATATATAATAATTATTGTTCTTGGATGTTTTAGATGTTATTTTCTACTGTATCCATTTCAAATAATATTATCTATTGTTTGGGAATTTTTAACCGAGTTGGAAATTGGGCCATGTTGGAAAAACAAGCTGGGTTTTTTTTCATTTTTTTTTTTTCAGTCGGGGTCCCATGACAGGAAGTCCGCGCTCACTCCACCAATTGCAAACAAAATGGTGGGTGGGGGGGAGCTCCCGAACAGAAAAAGGTTGACTTTTTGCACTTCTGTACATAGTCAAAAAAGAGAGAAAACATGTATATTGAGATCTTATTTTGAATAAAAAAAATGTCTATAATGACAGAGCGTTTTGTTAGGATAACCACAAAAAAAGGCTGAACAAAAAAATCGCTTGCATCCAAAAGGCGCTGAGTTGTCATTCTCTAACCCCGCCCTCTTTCAGGAACGGCTGATGTCGCTCTTTTTTTGTTGTTTTTAAATTTGTCAGCAGCTTGTAGTTTGCCCGGTAGCTGTCCGGAGGAGGAAGGGGGGGGGGGGGGGTCCACTATCCCACCACCCGCACTGTCAGGCCTGTGTGTGGAGGCCCAAACAACATTACACGTACTGTCTCTTTAACTGGGAGACAAACGCATGTTAAACATATAAATACATTTTTTTTTAAAAACACAGTACTAAGACTAAAGAACACATGTTACAGAGAAATATGTATTTACAATATTCATACGCTATCCATATGTAATGAAATAAGATATTGAAAAAAATATAGAATAGTGGTTTATTTAAAAAAAATGACAAAAAAAATCCTGAGAATACAGAATTGTCACCACTTGGAGAGACAATGCAGCAAATCGTTCTCAATATGCTCTTCTGTTCATGTAAGCTGTGCTTCTCCAGAAGCATTTTGGGGGTTTGGTCACCAGACCGGCTTATCTCTCACCTGCCAGTGCGCATGCTTAGATAAAAGAAAAACCTGTTTCTTGTTTTTTGTTTGTTTGTTTCATTTTCTCTGCTCGTAGTGCTAATATGATGTATTCTGTCCTCTGCTGCCGTTTGTTTCTGCTTGTTTAACTGCGGCGTAACCCCCCAGCCCGTGCGCTGTCTCTGTGTGTCAGTCAAGAGATGAAAAACTAGTCTAAAGCCATAAAATGTTAAATATGACTGGAGGTGAGATGAAGTTCACACATTTGTTTGTTTTCCCAGGGGGCCTGTATTGCTATATTTGATTCTTGCTGTTACGGATTTTAAAAAATGTAATAAAAAATACAAAGCAACAGCACAATTGACTTTCATTATTTGTACAAGAATTATGGGTGATGTAATGAATAATGTGTTGGTGTTCATCCTAACTTGACGCTGATTGGACCTCCTGAGTCAAAAGCAGTCCGAAGGATCCATCACGAGTGGAATGACTGTGACGCACCGTCCAACCACAAGATGGAGCTGCCACTTTGTCAGGTTAGGCTGAGTGCACATGAGCCAGTCCCTACAAATACCCAACATTGGATGTCATCAAATTCGTTTGTACTGTATTAAATGATTAAAAAAAATGAAAGCGGTACTAATGTATGTGTATTATTTTTTGTTGTTGTAGTTTTGCAGTGGAGTAGAAGTACACTGCCTCATACAAAAAGCTGTTTCTAATTGTATATACTAGAGGGGAAAATACAAACAAAATAATGTTTTGCTTAACGACTGCTTTCATTCCTTGTAAAACTATGCCTAAAATTACCACTTTGACTCTTGACTGGCTGTGTGCTGTCTAATGGATTGTTAATTGCCCCCCACACTATTTAACTTATTCAACTATTCATTTCAGATGCACCATCCTGAGGTACTTGCTGAGTCATCAATTGGCCAATTTTCTGTGGTGTGAGTGTCTGATTACAGTAAGTGTGCATTTGCAGCAGAGGCAGATGGGAGAGTGAAGAGAGAGCAGCGGCATTTAAAATTCTCATCTCTTGAGTCAAGCGCTATTGACCCAAAATTTAACACTAACCCTCTAACAAACAAACAACGACACGTGGCCTGCCTTACTGCTGTGAGATGGACATGATCCGATACAAAAGCTGTATCAAAAGGTCTACCTTTAGAAAGATAATGTTCATGTTTGAGGCATTACTGTGGTTACAAAAGTGCAACGCATCAAACTGAGAACCCTTTCTAATATGTTGACCCTCTCCTTACCCGAATAAGGTATGCAAACCGCTAAAAAGCTAACTGTCATGCACTGCAATGCAACTCCACTACCAACCAAAACTACTATAATACACACTGTTAATCATAGAAATAGCCAACACCATCTAATACTAGGCTTAGAGAAGATGAGCAATGAAGAATTTAACCAAAATCTCGGGGAAACAAATACACAAAAACTTTGGTTTCATTGCGTAGCTAAAAAGGGGGGTGCTTCCATGCCAGTTTTCCATGCTTTGCCCAAAGACATGGACTTTTTAAAAAAGAAATCTACTCATAGTAGTCATACTTTGCATTTCATGTCGCATGACATAGGCTTAAGGGTCTGAACTTCAAACAAAAAAAAAATAAGTGCAGGGGCAGCTTCTAAACCAAATACACGTCGACCACGATGAACACGCCTGCAAATTGTGGTATGGTTTTGAGCATGGGAAAGCCCTCAAAATTATTTATTTGGCCTACCCTAATAACGAAACTGCGCAGTTCACACGAGTAAACCTATGGCAATAATTAACACCAAACAATTACCAGCCTTATAAAGTAAGCAAATGTTCACAAGTTAAACATTTGAACGCTTAAAAAGTACAAGAAGAACGAATCAGAGGGTGCCTAAAATCCGGCACTGACAAAATAAGGGTCACATTATGAGGGCTGCGAGGGCGCAGCTGTACCCCAGCGAATGAACGGACGCCATTCACACACTGGCAGGAAGTCCGGAAATACATAATGCTTGTGAGCTACAGCCTCCATTGTTAGCTTGTCTTTGTGGGATTGTTGAGGTGCAGTTTGAGGATGTCGGGAAGGGTCAAAGATCCCACAGAGGCTCCATGCAAAATGAGGAGGCAAACAATACGAGCTAACAGATAAGCGGTGAACTAGGGCGGACCATTTTTACAATAATAAGCATAAATAATAATTATTTTACCTACAGGCACCTTTCAAGCCACCCAAGGTCACTGTACAAAAATAGTTAAAAGAAATCAAGCAATACAATACAAATAACAACATAAAACCAATTAAAATGGCAAATGATGGGAAATATTAAAGTGAATAGGAATACATTTGTCTTGAGTTTGGATTTGAAGAGGGTTAATGAGTCTGTGTTTCGGGGGTCAGTCGGCAGTGCGTTCCAAAGATGGGGGGCGGGGCGGTGCGGCTGAAGGCTCTGTCCCCCACGGTGGACAGAGCAGAAGGGACAGTGCGATGAATGGAGAACAAAGATCTGAGAGAGTGGGAGGTTATGGCAATGTGAAGGAGGTCAGCACGATATGGTGGGGCAAGGTTATTGATGGCCTTGAAGGTGCAGATCAGTATTGTATATTGGATGCGGAATCGTACAGGGAGCCTGAGGAGTTGTTGCAGGGCTGGAGTGATGTGGTGAGCGGAGGGGTCCTTGCGACAGAGTTCGGCAGAGTTCTGGAGAAGCCGTAGTTTTTGTAGTGACTTGTGGGGGAGACCAAAAAGGCTACAGATTCTCCAAGAACTAATCAGAGTCAGGTGTAAGCCAACCTGGAGTCCAAACAATGAGACAAGATTGGACATGTAGAAAACACACACCGATTTAGAATTGTTGCTTGTCAAGGAGCATTGCCAGGTGTGTACAATGAAGAAGACCTCAAATTAAGACTTGTTGACTTGTATAAAACTGGAAAAGGTTAGAAAGGTATCTCTAAAAGTCTTGATGTTCATCAGTCCACGGTTAGACAAACTGTCTATAAATCTAGAAAGGTTCAGCACTGTTGTTTCTCTTCCAAGGAGTGGCTGTCCTGAAAAGATAACTGTAAGAGCACAGTACAGAATGCTCAATGAGGTTAAAAAGAACCATAGAGGGTCAGCTGAAGACTTACAGAAATCACTGGCACATGCCAACACCCATCCATCCATCCATTTTCTTCCGCTTATCCGAAGTTGGGTTGCGGGGGCAATCGCTTTAGCAGAGAAGCCCAGACTTCCCTCTACCCAGCCACTTCACCCAACTCTTCCAGAGGGATCCCGAGGTGTTCCCAGGCCAGCCAGGAGACATAATCTCTCCAGCATGTCCAATTATAGATAGGGATGCGCTGATACCGATACGATCCTATACGTCTGTACTTATACTGAAAATAAAAAATGCTCTGATACTACCACACTGATACCACTTAACCAACCTCACATATAACATTCGGTCGGGTGGAGTAGGAGCCATGTCAGCCGTTTGAAGATATTGCAGATAAATACTTTGGTGTTAGCTGACTGCAAATTATGCTCTGAAAAATGGATGATGAACTCCGCTCGGTTGGCAACGGAGCCCTCGAGTTTCAAGTTTATCAAACCCCATTGCCAGCTCCCCACTGCTTGGCTCCGGTCGAAAAAACAGCTGCGCTCCCGTCACGAAGCTGCCACATTGCAGCACGTAAAAGTAAAGAGACGCAAGCGATGGTATGATAAAGCATCACTTCAATTGTCTTGTCCCAGTTTTATATTATAGCTTGTGGTATTCTCAGTAGTCGAACAGTGGACCAGCCTCGGCAGGGTCCTCGAGGGTGCATGGGAGTTCGCCCAACCAGTCTACATGTGTTTTGGAGACTTGGAGAAGGCGTTCCACCGTGTTCCTCAGGGAGTCCTGTGGGGGTGCTTCGGGAGTATGGGGTACAAACCCCCCCACCCCTTTTTTTTTTTTTTTTTTTTTGTCCTGTTCGGCTGTTAGGTCAAGCAGAATGGAGGATCTGTATCCCTGTATCCTGATACGGGTTGTTTGGTCCCTGTACGGCCAGTGTCCGAGTTTGGTCCGCATTGCCGGCAGTAAGTCGGAGGGCTTTCTGGTGAGGGCTGGACTCCGCCAAGGCTGCCCTTTGTCAACAATTCTGTTCATAACTTTTATGGACAGAATTTCTAGGTGCAGCCGAGGCGTAGAGTGGGTCCGGTTTGGTGGCCTCAGTATTGTATCTTTGCTTTTTGCAGATGATGTGGTTCTGTTGGCTTCATCAAGCCGTGATCTCCAACTATCACTGGAGCAGTTCGCAGCCGAGTGTGAAGCGGCTGGGATTAAAATCAGCACCTTCAAATCTGAGACCATGGTCCTCAGTCGGAAAAGGGTAGCGTACCCTCTCCAGGTTGGGGATGAGATCCTGCCTCAAGTGGAGGAGTTCAAGTATCTTGGGGTCTTGTTCACAAGTGAGGGAAGAATGAAACGTGAGATCGACAAGCGGATAGGTGCAGCGTCTGCAGTGATGCGGAATTTGCATCGGTCCTTTGTGGTAAAGAAGGAGCTAAGCCGAAAGGGGAAGCTCTCAGTTTACCGGTCGATCTACGTTCCGGCCCTCACCTATGGTCACGAGCCGAAAGAACAAGATCCCGGATACAAGCGGCAGAAATGAGTTTCCTCCGCAGGGTGTCCAGGCTGCGACATAGGGTGAGAAGCTCGGTCACCCGGGAGGATCTCAGAGTAGAGCCGCTGCTCCTCCACATTAAGAGGAGCCAGATGAGGTGGCTGGGGCATCTGATTTGGATGCCTCCCGGACGCCTTCCTGGTGAGGTGTTCCGGGCACGTCCCACCGGGAGGAGACCACAGGGATGACCCAGGACACGCCGGAGAGTCTATGTCTCCCAGCTGGCATTGGAACGCCCCGGAAGAGCTGGATGAAGTGGCTGGGGAGAGGGAAGTCTGGGGGCCCCTGCTAAAGCTACTGCCCCCGCGACCCGACCTCGGATAAGCGGAAGAAAATGGATGGATGGATGGATGTATGGTATTCTCTAGAAACAATCTTGTATTTCTTTTACTCACTTTATGGTATATAAAGAGTGATATCATTACATCCCTAGTTGTACATATGGTCCAAATTTGGTAGCAAACAGACAAAATCTCTAGGACAAATCACTTTTTGAAAAATGGCCAAAATTCTCGAATTCTCTAAAATGGCCGCTTCACACCAAACAAGAAGATCTCTTGTGTCTTTTCGGGCATGGGGTGGTGATACTTTCTTTTGGTAAACTCACAATAGACATGTCCATCTATCTTCTATTACGACTCAATGCTCCAAATTTCCTCTGTGTGAAAGAGGCAACAGATTTAGCTTTAGGAAGTTAGTGTCTTGATTATTTAGTTTCAAATTAACATCCCAGTAGGCGCTTGCTTAATTGTGAGGATTAAAATCAGCAACTTAATGAATAGTCAGTATGCATTACTGGGTGTGGACAGAAACCCAGCAAAAAGTTAACATGGTTCGTGAGATGACTATAAAATAATAATTAAGACGTACTTAACGCAGCGCATGGATTTATTTTACTTCCGTACAATTGTTCATTATTGTACGGTACGACGCATCAGCTAAACATTAGCTGGTGAATCATTCACCTTCTGATGACTCATTATTAGCTTTCAGACCTTAAGTTGGTGAGTCATCAACCATCAGTGCCTTCCCAAGTTCTTTTTTGTATTTGCACAGAAGGTCAGACTATTTATTTCTTACATTGCTCATAACGTCCAATTCCAAATTCAACCAACGTTTTCAGTAAAGCGAACGAAGGGGCTCAGGTTCTTATCTAGTCTTAGGGGCTTGTCTAAAGCCAGGGCCCAAGTGCATCAGGTGGCGCCGTTTAAGCCAAGGCTGACTTGTTTTGTTTTAGATTAGGTTACTAAATAAAATGTACAGTTAATAAAGGCTTTTTGATGGCAACAGTTTCATCCTTGAACAAATAAGTTGAATATCCAAAATTTCCTTTATGAGAATTTGATTGTTATTACAAACAAAGCGACTAGTGCTCTGGAATTGACTGTATACAATAGTCCAACACTCTTATGTGGATAAATTAGGTAATATAAGAATAATATAATGTAGTGTGTACAATGCCAGGGTTGAAAAACCTTTAATAGCTCTTTTCCAAATTGATGACAGTGAAAAGAATGAATCAGCCATAACACTGTACATATTGATAAATACCTCTCAGACAGTGTCAATCAAAAGTAATCATTGTTAGCGTTACAAAAAGGAGATTTTGTGCAACTGAGTTTGTATTGGATTTGAGGGACATAGTGCTGATGAACCTAATGTTCTTTTAATATTGCACTAGTTCCTCCTCCACCTCAGTAGAGAAAATTCTCTGTACAGTTTATCATCAAAAGCTCTTCTGTCATTTATTTTACTCCCCAGTGTACTTTTCTCAAGGGATTTCTTGTGGAGTAAAAAGCTCCCCAAACTGCTAAACGCGCATGTATTGTTTCTGCTGCTATTCAGCAAGACGTCTTCATCTGTGAGTGCTTGTGAGCTCCCATGGTGCACTGCTGTCTTCGTCTGCTCTGTTCCAACAACAAGAAAGAGGAGATTGTTTGCTTCTCGACGCTCCCTTTTCTCTCGCCAGATGTAACGCGTCACTGCTTCCTCTCTGCCGGCCTTTCTACTCATCCTTGTTTCTGCTCCTCTTTTAGTTATTCAACCTTTGCTTTCCCCTCAAAAGCCCCCTCTCTTTTCTCTCTGTGTGCGTCCCCCCACTTTCAAGTCCTCCTCCCACCTGAGCCTTTATACCCATGTCAGTCCGGCCTGTCACGCTGCACCATATTGATAAGCGGACATGTAACGGCGGGTGGTGGTGCAAGGTGGGTATCTGAGAGGTTCTCTATACGACACGTCGGATGTTTAATTTTCACAGGCATCCATCCGGGACTAGCTTTGATTAAACGGTAGCGTTGATGAGTTCAACAGTGACATTGAACAATTGAACAACTTCTAATTTGGTGAAACTGGTTAAACACTGACAAAGACTGACTACCTATAAGTGCAACTCTGGCCTTCACCTGTCTCTTGCTCTCAGGTGCAACAATTAAAGCTGCATAGCCTGCAAAGAGCTCAAGAGTTATAGTTTGAAGGAAATCCTAGCACCAGAAACAAGGTTATTGCTATTGTTATCTCCATTTCTGTCAACAGAGGACAGACCGCCCCACACAAGAGCTTTTGTCAAGCTCCGACCTTGTGGAGCTGCCTTATTAAGCGTTTCGTGTTTTATGTTTGTGTGTTTCGAACTTCGCTGCCATGCGCCACCAACATGCTACAATAAAAACTAAAATTAATTGGAATCTAGTGCCGCCCATCTGTCTCGTCGATGTGCTTGAAATAAGGAAGTAATAGGGCAAAACATCTAGGACACGGCTGTTCTTAAAGGACCCGTGGAAATGCCCACCAAAAAGACCCTAAAATGGCCTCTTTAGAACCAAAATGGCAGACTTTGTTGATTTTCATCAGAAAAAAACTATAAAATGGCCCAGCTTTTGTGTGTGGGTGTGTGTGTGTGAGAAATACTGTGAGTAAGCAAGTAAAATAAACCTGTTGCAACGTGCAGTTTCGAGTTCCACCTGTCACTCTTTCATATTTCTTTTTTTATAGATTTTCTCTTGTTCACAGGGTCGTGTATCACTGCTGTGCGCTCCTTAGCATGTTCAGACACATCGTCACATAGTCGGCGTGTGAATTGAATCCCTTCATTCATTGATAGTGGATAAATGTCTCATATAAATGCATGCGCGTCTTCAGGTTTCCACTCCGGAATTTCTCTCATTTTACGACGGCTTCATCCCCTGATGGGAAAAGTTAGAAACAAAAAAAAAACAGTTTAAAGCTTCTTCTGTGCCTTTTTTCCTGCCTGTTTTTCATCCATTAGGTCGGCATGGATCAGAGCCATTTTGATTACCTTTCACGGACGGGACACTCCTGTTAATGTTGTTCAATCACGCAGCAACGTGCGGTCAGGGGAGGAAGAGGAGGCAGAGTCTCTCCTGCGCCATTAAGAGTAAGAAATAAACAGAATGATTAAATAACATTATTTTCAATTTTAGTTCGCTGGTCTATGAATCCAATAATAATTTCATAGTAAAATTTGCTGAATTTTCTTTTTTCCTGTTCAACTACGTAGATAATACACAAAGTGTGGCATCAAGCAGCCAGCCTCACCTTTGATTGCGCAATCCTTCACTAAAAAGCAGAAATAGCACAGAGCAACAGCACCATCTATTGGTAAAATTACGATACTACGATAGAGGAGGCTATTGGCAAGTGCCTCTTCACATCGCCATTGTTTTCAAATGCTTTGAATTCCCCCCTCCTTCTCAATGGACTACTCCATCTATTTACTGCGCATGTGCAGACTTCAGGAAGTGCAAACAAATGCGGTTGTTGGCGCGGTTGTGAGGAAAATGAAGCAGTAGCTGCAATCGATGCATTTTAAAATTTTGCTCCAAACACGGAAGATATATCAGACCTTAAAATGCTTTAAAACTATAGTACCAATCAAAATTATAATTAATAAAGGAAGACAAATGCCAAAGATTAACTTGAGCCTGCTTGGATGAGAAGGCGAATGTCTTCTAAGACAACAAGAAGAGTCCACTTGGGATCGATTAAATGCCCTGAGAATAAAATCACCTGGATGAATGAGAATATTCACAGGCCAGAGATTAAAGATCTGATGCAAAAATCAAGTCAGAAAAATCCCATTATATCAGTTTTTAATGCCATTAGAGCTTCTATTTTAACAGCAAATACATCACTCTAATGTCAGTGCCTCACCAACGATGAACCCCACTGCACAACTGGTTCAGTGCAAAGCGGACCCAAAGCTCAGAAATACACTCACAGAACACATTTGGTACAGGCTAATGAACAAAATAAAACAAATTCTGACTTCATGCAAAATTTGGATTGACACTGTCAAAGTGGTATTACTTGTGTTGCGGCCTCGAGACAACACTAATGCTGCAGTGGAGGAAAGTGGATGAATGAAAAAAAAATGTCAGTGAACAAAACATGAAGCTAATTTATTATGAATTCGCTATTACAGTACCATTCTCAGCCCAATTATAGGACTGAAAATCAATGAGATGGACATGATGTCATGACATGGCCTTAAAGTACTTACTGTATGCTAACGCTGCATTCCAGACTGGCTAGGAAATGGGAAATTTGGAGCTTAACAGGGCTCTCCTCAAAGAATTTCAGTTTAATGCTGACAGCCTTAAGAAGCATGTCGTTTAGCATTAGCTTTAGCTTTACCGTTGATTAGAAACCAGTAGTTATGCCGACAATAAACAAATGAATAAACAAATCAACAAACCAATAAATATGTATTATACAATCTTTTAACTTACATTTTAACATTCACAATGGCCACCAAAACTGCGGAAAATTTGGTTCACATCGAGCTGTACATGAGTTTGCGAGTAGGTACATGGTGCGGCATTGTGATCCAATTTCCTTGCAAAGAATGACAATTTTCCATTGTTGTGGTGCGCAGTATTCAGTATTTAAGCTGATGTCATCACTATGCTGCTTCCAACCCAAGAGAAGCAGCATGGTACTTTTTAAACTACATAAATTGTTACTGTTTACATATTTTTAATGGGATAGGAGAATATCGTTGGGAATGTTCTGAACTTCTGTTTCCATGCCACAGTGGAGCTCTGCATTGTTGTAGCAAAACTGCCCTTAGCAATAATCAATTCCACATAATAAATCATGTTTTTAGCAATCAATTCTCATGCCCAGTAATGAGGATTGTTATAATTGTGCTTTGCGACAGCAATTGAGCATTCAAACACATTTTACAGAGTAGATGTGTACAATATACAAAGATCCTAAGAAATTGCCTATCTTATTGAGCTACATGAGCGGAACAAAATAGACTTTGTATTAGAAACAGATTTCAGTTTGATGCCATGCCCTTCGACACAACTCCAACAACAATAACAAACATTTTTAAATGAATACTTCTAGCGGAATATTATGGAAGAAATGTAGCATATATTGGATTAAAATGAATTGTGTCTACATGTTGCTCTGCTGGGAAAGGATCCCGTACATCCTGCTTGCTGTTTGCACTCATGAGTCAGCACTATGTTCAGCAAAAGGCACCAACAAAAGCCCTAATGCGTGCCATTAGCTCGGCGACTCTTTCCCCACCACTTTTGCACTCAGTGTCTCCTCTAAACACATCCTTATGGCCAACAAATGATGGAGTAGAATGCTCCATTAGGCTGGCTCGTGCAATCCTCTGCATCTGCTTGGCCACACACTTTCCCACATTTGACGCTTGAAAATATCCACTTTGAAAGGGTCGCCACCGTTTGACCGGCCCGTTCATACACCAATGCAAACACTCACTTTGAGTTTACACATTCGTACAAATGTTTGGCAACAGTATTACCATTAATTCACCATTTTTTATTACTCTTGCAGCTTCAGTCGCGATGCACTGACCGTAATCACATTCAATCGAGCTTTTACAGCAATAGATATCTAATGACATCGTTAGTCACTGTACAGTGTAATGTTTTGTTCTTTTTTTTAGTGGTTAAGCCTTCAGTGCCTCCATAACTATATGTGTCTCAGTGCAATTCCTCTATTAACCCACTTCATAAAATTTACTCCATAACCACGCTTCATTAGAGCGTTCACTCCCTTAATTGGCACTCGAGTGACTTTCGTCTGGCCATCTGTAGTGTGGCATAAATATGCACCAGGAACAATTACAGCGATGGGAGACTGCTTGGGATTCTACAGTGATTCCAACGTATGGACCTGTGGTGTTTTTAACAACGACGTTATTTGTGCATTACAAAAGGGACGCTTAAGGAGAAGCATTAAGAATGCTAATAGAATTCTGGTCACATTATCTCTTTTACGGGTGCAGGTAGGCCTTCCTACATTGGATAGAATATATATCAAGCAGCGTAATGTGTGTATTTTGACTAACTGCATGTAGTTTCTGATCATGTGTGCAGTTGTATTTCGTTCTTGCAGTCATGGATCACAGATGCAAATAGCTACAGCCTTCCACCAAGATCTCCACGGAAGGAGGCGACCGATAGCCGAGCCCGAGGATCTATCCATTCATCATTCGCCGCTGCCTCGCTATGCAGCGTTTAGGACACTTCAGTTAAGATGTACTTTTTCGAGTTGTATAATTGCATAGTTTGATAGCTCAATGCACGCTATCCTGGTAGAACTGGACCAAGTTATTAAGAATGAGGAAGTGGCCATTCCACCGAATGGCCACGGCATGGCGTAAGGGCTCTTGGTCTTTAAATAGTGAAGTAGGGAACTCATGCCAGAAATTATACACCCCAGCCTACTTTCGTCATAGGGCTAGTTTTTAGCTGCGTCCCCCAAAAAATCCGGCCAGCTAAGATGGTGAAAAAGAGTTTTAAGCTATATCTTAACAATTCCGTACTATATTGTTCTCAGTCTTTGCACATGATTTCAGCACTTACCTTCAAACATATTTAATGTATTTAGAAACAAAACACTAAAATTACTTTGGGAGGGACATTAAAGCTAATCCAGTGTCACTTCTGCGGTACTGTATCTTATTTTGTATGCTAATGTGTTGGAAAAACTGTAGCTAGATACATGCAGTAGAAGAGGTTTATGAGGCTGAAAGATGGTATAACAACAAAGAGTGTTGAACATCTCTGAAAATCTCTGTGTTTACAAAGCTGCGAAGAAAACCTGGCAGACTTATCAGTGCAAGTGTTTGCTTCCTGTTTAGCAAGAGTTTCAAACAGTCTTTGCAATTTAAACCTTCTGAAATTTAAGAGCCTTAACTTCTCATATAATTCCCATCTTTACAGACAACAACAGTCAGAGCGTTCAAAAGCATCAAAACTTTATCCTCTCCTTGTTTCTGCTAATACTAGTGGTAGTAGTAGAATAATGTTAATTCGAATATGAATAATAATAATCTGCGATTGGCTGGCGACCAGTTCAGGGTGTAGCCCGCCTCTCGCCCGGAGGTAGCTGGGATAGGCTCCAGCACACCCGCGACCCGCGTGAGGAGAAGCGGAACGGAAGATGAATGAATGAATAATTTACATGAAAAGCTCTGCTATTAGAACAAACAGGAAAAAATAAAGGCGGGAGGGTTCTTATAGGGAACGTATTATGAAAATTTGACTGTTGTCTGTATATCAATAGTTGGGGCTCTGGAATGCCGGCCAGTCCGGTGTGTGTGAATTTCAACAACTACTTTAAGCAAACCTTTAGTTAGCTTCCTGTGTCTGAAAATGTGTCTTGTGAATTTTGTCAAATTGCGTCCTCACAAGCTAGGTTGGCCGATATCTCGCTATTGTCAAGCAAAGGTCGGAGTCTGACATCTACATGGAAGTCAAACACAACAAGGTAAGCATAGCTGCAGTATCAGCTGACAGTGTTACCAACTTCGGATAACCGACATATACTCGAATGTTCAGCTATGTCGTCAATGTTGGGGCGAAAGGTATGTGTCACATGCACACTAATTGACAAAATCTTATTATTTGGCTGCTTGGTCATGAAGTGGTGCCTCCACAAATGAAAATACAATCAAATTCTATGAGCACTCACTTTATGGGGAAGAAGGGGCAGTTTGAACATGGAGGTGTGAACATTTCCTGCTCAGGAGGGTGTCTCAGAATCTGCAATAAAAGCACAAAAGGTCACTAGATTTGTTGCTAGTCACTTTGATTGAAAAGTAGTCGCAAAAGTCGTTAAACATAAGTTGACAACACTGGGTAGCCTTCACTTGTTAAATACCCTGACTCGTCATAGTAACAAAAGCCAAACTCTGCATTTGCATGAGACAGAAATCGGAGTAGTTTCAACTTTCACATTTATGTGCAATACATTTGAACAGTATCCTTATTCAAATACCACCCTGTTTATGCGCAGTGTTAATATTCAAACTGTGGATAATGTTACAGTGGCTTACAATAATAAATGCAGGTACAGTATACTTTTTTGGAATAAAACCTCTGCTTCATTTTTGATGAACACTTTGGCTACACGCAGACTATGTTACTTCAGTTTAATACTTGTCATGATGGTAGTACCTGGGGTGCAAAGTATTTTTTACAGTGGTGCTGTAAAAAAGTTTGAGAACCACTGTTTTAGATGACAGCTCACATTAACTTATCATCATTCAGGCTAATATTCTTGACTCTTCTCTGTTTTGCATTGGGAATTACTGAGCAAATGTTGCAAGCGAGTATGCAGTTCCTCTCGTGATTCTCTGTGATAACTGTCTGTTTACTGCCACGATAAACATACAGCAAACTGTGTGGTCTGACGAACACGACAACAAAAATGTCCATTGGGCTTTAAAGGGTTAGAGAGGAAAAGCATTTACACTGGAAAATAAACAAGTGGAAAAAGAAACATGTTTCACAGGCGGCGAAGCTGGTGTTTCATTTCAACACATTTGAGTCATATTAATTGATTTTTATTTATTTTTTTTAAATCACAGAACAATGAAATATCACCATGGGATGAAATATGTATGAGGCTGCAGTCAATAGCGGCTCACACTGTATGAGATGATGCTCCTGTAATAACACATCGGTGTACGTAAGGCACGCCGATGTGACAACTCCATCACAGTGACATTTGCACTGGGTGGACACATTGACCTTCTCGTTGCTCCTCAACAAAACCTCGCTGACATTCACACGTCCATCGATTGCACTGCTGCAAGAGTCTGCCCGCCGCACTTAGCATAATCACATCTTGTGGCTTGGTTAAAATTTGTACGAGAGGTTTAAAACGAGGTTAAAAAAGTGGTCGTGAAGTTTAGCCTCTTGA
Source organism: Phycodurus eques (assembly GCF_024500275.1). Taxonomy (NCBI): domain Eukaryota; kingdom Metazoa; phylum Chordata; class Actinopteri; order Syngnathiformes; family Syngnathidae; genus Phycodurus; species Phycodurus eques. The sequence continues at coordinate 14,596,176 of NC_084531.1, forward strand.
TCCCAGTTGAGGCCCAGAAGAGCAGCTGACCTTTGTGTGGGAGTGGTTCCGGGCACCTAATTTAACTGACCTTTCTTTTAAGGTCTGTGGGGTTTGACTGTTTCTCTGATGGAAATGTCAGCAGATAAGTACTTATTCCTAGTCCAAAGCATGTGCTTTTCTATTTCAAAAATGGTGTCGCTCCTCCAAAAAGGTTGTGAGAGTTTTTTTCAGGAAATACTGGAATACTGACTCTCCATCCATCCATCCATTCATTTTCTGTGCCGGTTCTCCTCACAAGGGTCGCGGGCGTGCTGGAGCCTAACCCAGCTATCATCGGGCAGGAGGCGGGGTACACCCAGAACTGGTTGCCAGCCAATCGCAGGGCACATACAAACAAACAACCGTTCGCAATCACATTCACACCTACGGAAAATTTAGAGTTGTCAATTAACCTACCATGCATGTTTTTGGGATGAGGGAGGTGTTTTGGGGATGATGGAGGAAACCGGAGTGCCCAGAGAAAACCCACACTGGCATGGGGAGAACATGCAAACTCCACACAGGTGGGGCCGGGGATTGAACCCCGGTCTTCAGAACTGTGAGGCAGATGCTCTAACCAGTCGGCCACCGTAAAGATAGGGTGAGAAGCTTGGTCATCCGGGAGGGGCTCAGAGTAGAGCCGCTGCTCCTCCGCATTGAGAGGAGCCAGATGAGGTGGCTCGGGCATCTGATTAGGATGTCTCCTGGGAGCCTCCCTGGTGAGGTGTTCCGGGCACGTCTCACCGGGAGGACACCCCGGGGACGACCCGGGACGCGCTGGAGAGACTACGTCTCCCAGCTGGCCTGGGAACGCCTCGGGATCCCCCCGCTGGATGAAGTGGCTGTGGAGAGGGAAGTCTGGGCTTCCCTGCTAAAGCTACTGCCCCCACGACCCGACCTCGGATAAGCGGAAGTAAGTGGATGGTTGGATGGATGAATGACCTTATATTACTTCATGTATTTGTACATACTATACTACGGTTATTATTCATTTTATCATACAATTTCTAATGGCAATACTATTAAAATGTATTGACCATAGAATGTACTATACATGTTCCATTTATTTTTCTAAACATTTTTTTATGTACACATTTTTAAACATTTTTTGTACGTTACTTTGGACATTACTTTTACCAACTTTATCAAGGAGACATGTTTCAAAGCACAAAAATAAACAACAATAAATCGTTACAAAAATATGATTTAAAATTTGCACTTTCAAAGTCATTGTATATATATATAATGAAAAAATATAATTGTAATAGTGTAGTATGTAATTGTATTTCTTTACACAGATAAAACTAATGAAATAAAATAAAATTAGAACATTAAAAAAAATAAAAAATTATAAAACGATGATTTCAAATAATTTAAATTTCTGAAAATTCATTTAACATGGATAAAATAAGTTATTTCCCTGCTATCACCATATATCTTTAGTTTACTCCTTTCTGCGATTCACATTTTTCTTAAATATAAAATAAAATTGTCAATACTTCATTAAAATTAATGTTGTTGGGTTTTTTAGGATAGATTTTGAACCAAGAGCCTGGCTAAATGATAGCTGATGCATTGCAGGTTGAGCCTGTGGATTGATCATCCATCAAACTCTCTATCCATTTCAGGTGAAATACTGTACCTACTGTACAAGTGATAAAATAATGGCATCGTGAACGTGATGCAAGGGTGTAGCAAAACAAAAACAAAAACATAAATGAATAAAACAAAAGCACACAGAGAAGAATAGGCCTTAACTGACTGCTTCTACAGTGCGTGAAGCTCACACGCCAAAATTCAAGCCAGCTGAGTTCAGCGAGCGTCCGGAATGTGGATTCTTGTGGGAAATGTGAGCATGCGAGGACAACCTGGAAGAAGATAGGATTTTAAAGGGGAAAGAGATCAATAAAATCCAGCCAGCGGTGTGGTAGTTGTTGAAGCAGGAAATAAATGAACAAATAAGAATTTATGGAATGACTGTACATGGAAATTCCAATAGACAAATACATAATGGAAGCAAGGGAGGGGAGACCAATTCACAAGCTATGAATAACATTGCCACAAATTGAAGTAATCCAACACATTCATGTTGATTTCCCCAATGAAACAAGAGGATGCTCCAGCCGCCTAAGGTCAGCAGCATCGGACCGTGGCTTTCGATCCCACCTAATGAAAATGACACAAGCGGGAAAGTGTTCTTGCTGATGCTGATTGGTGTGTCAGAGGAGCCAGTGGAGCGGCATGTAAAGAAATACAGGTCAGAACCCGCAGCAAATGGAACCTGTGCAACTTTGCCCTTGTCACTGTGCCTCCACCGGTGCCTTCTTCTTCAAAGGTGCTGAATGTACTGGTGAACATGCTCATTGGTATTATTTAGTATAAATACTAGATGTATTTTTATTTTCTTCCTCTTTCTCCTTTTGCCTCACCAAAAGGTGCTCTTTTTCCTTTCGTTCTAATAAATATTTTATATTGAATACAGGGCAGTGATTCAATTCCTTTTCCTAGCACAGTCATGTGACACCAAGGGTCCTAAAGGGGTCCAGTTCAGGAACATTTCATAATGTATAGCATCTATTACAATTCACTCTTCAATTTAAAATAATGCCAAATACATACACCAAATACAAAATTCACAGTCGTATGGTCTACAAATTGACAACTAAACACCTTTCAATCTTTTTTTTCTTCTTCTAAACATCCATCCAATTTCTATAGCGCTTGTCCTTATCACATCAACTTTGGCCGAAATGGTGGGTACACCCTGGACAACTAAAAACTACGGATTGAAAAACTAAAGATAATTTGTAGTCAACTATAATTTGATGAAAGTCGCGTCGAAGTTGATTAATCGATCATTGACATTTTTATTGCACAGTACAGCAGATATCGGCGTACCCGGAGAAAACCCATGCAAGCATAGGGAGAACATTAGCTATCTCCACCCATAGGCCAAAGCCAAGATTCGTACCCGGAACCTCTCCACAGTGAGGCACACATGATTTCCACTATCGCTCACAGTGTTACCTAATCGTATAACATCAAAGAGACAAAGAAAAAGTTGATGTGTCAATTGCAACGCATATTTCCCCCCCAAATTCCACGTTTATACAACCTTGGTGACCTTAGCGAGTGTAATGGAATCTCCCAACGATGAGACACGATATAGTGTAATGTTTGTTTAATTTAATCTATTGACGTTAACAAGCAACTATAACCCAAACGGCTCAAACCGACACGTGGCTTAGTTTAATTTAGGCGACATCATTTAGACTGATAGGACGGCATCAAACTGAGAGAGGCCACCTAACGAGATGAGCGTGCCCTTGTTTTTTCACACGGAAAGCTTTACGTGGCTTTTCTGTAAATGTAGCGAGACTTTGAAGGCACATGAGCAGAGACGAGAGGTCTGCTAACCACCTTGCCAACTCAATACGTTTAAATCAATCTTAACAGTGCATGAGCCAAAAAGCAATATGTCTGAAACTTTTCTTTAAATGCTCTGCCCTGACGTCACACTTTGTATCTTCTTCAAGACAAATATGGAGACAAAAGCCCCGTATCTCGCCTGATTTCCTCCTAGATGGGCTGTAATCTTTACATGTTTCTAGATGGGCGTTTCATGAATAAAATGCATTATATTATGGCTATGGTCTTGGCTCTCCTTTGAGATGTTTGGCATCACAATGTTATTAACTTTACCTTTTGGCCCGCGCCCTCGCCTGCTGTCATTTGTTCTCCCTGACAGTCAAGATGAGCTTGTTTCTTTTATTTATAGTCCGCTACCCTGTGTGGACCTCTCTTAATGACTGCAGAGGATTATTTTGGCCAAAGAGAGCAATTATAAAGCCATGACCCCTATCACCATGTGCATGCAAAACATTAGGTAATAATCACGTAAAGATGTAAAAAAAAAATACTGACGATAAGGATAATAATGCTTAGTTTTGAGTGCTCACTTAAAATAGATGTTATTTAGAAATAAACAGTTAATGATGGAATTGAAATGGTTAATTTAAAAGAGTTCTTCCATTTAAATTGACTCAAACTGCAAATATCTTTTTAATGACAATGTCAATCATAACTGAGCGTTGTTTTTCTATGATTACTAAAATTAATTTGTAATAACTATTGTAAATTAGATGCAGTACTCGTTGTCTTATTCAATATAAAAAGCCAGATTTAGCATTATTATTGTCATTCTCTCCTGTGCTTTTTTTAACTCAGTCCTTGATTATTATACAATTGTTTAAAATTCCGAATATCTATTACTTTCTCAATCAGATCTCATAATTATCTTCATTGTTACATTATATTTTCTCTGAATATTTAAATATTTTTTTTATTTGCTGCATAGCAGTGTTTCAAATTCAAGTTATTTAGATTAAATTACAATGGATTATGTTTAAATATAAATTCATTAATATTTAAAAATTCTTGTATATTACTTTTAAATATTTTTTTTATTTAATTGTAAAAAACACAAATCAATTAAATTGAATTAATTAAAAATGTAATTAATTGGATTTATTCAAGTGTATTACATTTCAAATAATTCTAAATGTAAATGGCTTTAAAATTTAAAAAACTAAAACAAATGTAAATGCATGAGTACTGTTATATATTGTTATATTACTAAATTATTATTGTTATCATGATTAATATTTCCCAAAATATTTTTTCTCTGCTGAGTTAAATGAATTATGAATTTAAAAATGAATTTAGATAATCTATATACATCAATTGTTTTACTATATATTATATTGAATATAAATGGACAACAACTCAAAACAATTAGCTCAGTGGACGTGTCAATCGACAGTGAGCATTATTACCTTTGTATAAAGTCCCAATTTGAAATGCAGGTGTACCCAATGTTGTGACTCAATGAACCACAATACATTCAAACCCCTGCAGCTAATAACGTTTTTCAAATGTCTTTTTTCTAACCCCCCCCCCCCCCCCCCCCCCCCCCCCTCCAAAAGGCTGCAACACACACTGTAGGGCCCTAAAAATGATGCATTGGCATGTGAGATATGGGATATTATTATTATTATTATTATTATGAGGGCTCATTCAATAATCTCTTGCTGATTTCACAGTCTAGAGTTCGGGAACAGAGGAGGAGGTGCGTCAGGGAAGCTTCTGAGTGGTTTTTGCTTTCTCTCTCTCTCTCTCTCTCTCTCTCTCTCTCTCTCTCTCTCTCTCTCTCTCTCCCCGCGCAGTTCATTCATGCCAGCGTCTGCAGCTGTCTGTTTCTTTCTTTGCTCTGTCCTTCCACCACCACCGCCGTCTTGCTGCTGGCCACCTTGCACTTCCACGCACAAGCGCCCCCACACGTAACTGACTTTCACACGCGCGCACATACACACTCGCACACGCTGCCACGGTGCGTCAGCGCTTGTAAGCTCGAAAGTGCGCAACTTTTCCAAGCGGACCGAACGGAGACACCTGACTCAGCTTGGTGTTTTTATCATCTCCCAAGTGGGAATAGGAATGTGGGCTACAAGTGGAGCTGAGTGGTGAGTACACAACGCGCGCCTGTGTGTCTGATCGGGTGCGTGTGTTCTGAAAATGCGAAGTTTGTGCGCAACTACTTCGGCATGCGAATGCAGCTAACTGTTGCAATGCAATAGTGTCAAATGCATATATGGTGTTTATGGTGCAGTAACAGGCAAAAGCATAAACGTGATCAAGTGGTTTGCACTGCAAACAAAAAGGTTGCGGGCTCGAATGAAATGCCCTTGAACAAACACTAGCGATTGTGCTGGAAGACTGCCCACTGTGTCAATATATGTATGTGATGTGTTCAGTTGAATCTAGAGGAAATTCAAGACCCTATATATATATATATATATGTGTGTGTGTGTGTGTGTGTGTGTGTGTGTGTGTGTGCAGTGTATATGTTTGAGCAACATAGTGATCTTGTGGTTTGCCCTATAAGCAAAAAAGGTTCCAGGTTCGAATAAAGTAAGGACACAGGTTTAATTCCACAGCACTAACAGCTGAGGGTCAGTGAAGAAGTAATTGGGTTGTGTGTGCACGTGCGTGCGTGTGCGTGTGTGTGTGTGTTCAATTGAATCTTGGGGAATAAAAATTCATGAAAATGGGAATTCTTAACACCCATCATTCCCCCCGACCACCCCCAGAAAAAAAAATCTAGGGGAAACACAGTGGCTTAAGTGATTATCGCGATAAATTGTTAGTATGTGAGGAATAATCTAAATGGAAGATTTACAAAAACAGTAGATTCAGGTGTAAAAGTGATATGTGATCAGTCCGGGGTGTACAGTATCAAACCGGCCCAACACTCGTTTTGCGTTTCCATTTGCAAAATCGGATAATACTAGGTACTGTTTGCAGTCAGCTGGGGATGTAAGCAAGCTGTTTTGACAACATAAACCACTGCTGTTCACTCATTGGTTGAGAAGATCCTCAGATTAACAATTGAGGATAGACTGAGAAATGACAAGAATAAATGTGATGCTATTGAGTTTACCCCGTTGACTTAGAGCGCTGCAGTGTTATATATCTTCCGCAGTTTTGACTTTGCTGCAGCGGTCTGCTTTTTCGGATAAAGTGTGTCTCCTTAATGAGACAGACAATTAATAGAAGAGACCATTGTACTCCTCCATTGTTTTTGTTTTGTCGCATGTCTCCTTGATTGAGTGATGCGTTCAATGTGGTTTTTACAGTTCCCCACGGTATGATTGAGAAGTGGAAAACTGGCTGCAAACCGAGCTGAGCTGGGGCTACACCTTCCCCTCTGGCAAGGGATCAACACATTCATCAATTAATTGATTATTAAGATTGTGACTAATTGTGTAGAATCGATTGTTCGTGTCTTGAAGTAATTGAGGACAAAAAATGTAGTGCAGTACTTGGATGCAACCCGGTCAGCTGCGATAGACTCCAGCTCCCTGCAACCGGGAACAGGATAAGCGACATAGTACGCTACATCAATCAAGTAATTGAGTTCACCCCCCATTAAGGAAATGTCGTCCAATGTGTGTATAAAATGTCAGTTTCCTTAAAGTCCCATTTTCTCCACTCACAAACACTGTGGGCGTGTCCACTGAATCACTGAATGGACTGAAACCCCTCCCCCCTCCCCCAGCTGTCAATCAAATACCACTCCTACGACCTGGAAAAACGGATGCTACGAGTACTTCATTGAGTATGTTTCTCATGCCTACACATAACTACATGTTTGAGCTGCAAAAATAGATAAATCCGGTGAAAGCCTCCAGTGGCTTTAATATATCCCACCAGGTCTTCACAGGGCTTTTCCATGCTGCAACAACGAGGCACTTTAAAGTAGCGAGCATGAAACCCCTGTCCACACGCTGGCTGTCATGCTAGACTAGGGAAAAGAAATTATTTTGTTCTCCTGCCTTCTTTCTGTGAGGTGCATGTACTCAATGCCAACAACAAGGCACTCTAAAGCGTCCATGCCAGCCGGAAGCACCGGTCGGTCAACAAGCTGGCTGTCAAGTCAGACTTTAAAACAAAAATCCCTCCTTCTTGTTATTTGCCTTTCTCTGCATGACGTGTGCACACTCACAGCTGACAACAAGGCGCTCTAAAGTGGCCATGCCAGAGGACCATCCAAAGGGAAGATGTATTTTCTGGGAATAGGCATTGCTAGCTAGCTAAATGCATATTGCAATTGTGCAGATTGCAATTCACTGGTGCGAAGTAAGGCATTGAAGTTCTTCTATAGTGGGGAAGGAGCACCAAATAGCGACACTGGGCACTGTTTTAGCCACGCCACCAAAAATCCGGAATACTGAAATGGTGAAAAAGAGTTTACCGCTATATCTCCACAATTGAGTACTATGCATTTCTCAGTGTTTGCACATTTTCAGCAATGATCTTCAAACATGTATAATGTAATCAGAAACAAATCTCTCAATTCACTTTACTGTCTTTAATGCTTTGTTTGATCTTCTCTAGTCAAAGGTCAAGTCCCTGCCCTTGACAGACACCATGACCTCTGACCTCAACCTGAGTTCCCTGCTGAACGTGAGCGAGCTGCACAACCACTCACGAGGATGCTCGCTCACCAAGACGGGCTTCCAGTTCTACTACCTGCCCATCGTCTACATTATGGTGTTCATCACGGGCCTGGTGGGCAACAGCCTGGCCATCTGGATGTTCGTGTGCCACATGCGGCCGTGGAGCAGCATCTCCGTGTACATGTTCAACCTGGCGCTGGCCGACTTCTGCTACGTATTCTCGCTGCCCTTCCTCATCTTCTACTACTTCAACAAGACCGACTGGATCTTCGGCGACGTGCTGTGCCGGCTACAGCGCTTCATCTTCCATGTCAACCTGTACGGGAGCATCTTGTTCCTCACCTGCATCAGCGTGCACCGCTACACGGGCGTGGTGCACCCGCTCAAGTCCCTGGGCCGACTCAAAAAGAAGAACGCCGTCATCACCAGCGCGCTGGTGTGGGCCGTGGTGGTCCTCGCCATCTCTCCTATCCTCTACTACTCGCGGACGGGGTCCAAGCGGAACACCACCACCTGCTACGACACCACCACGGAGGATGAGCTGCCCGGTTACTTTATCTACAGCATGACGTTAACTGTCTTTGGCTTCTGCATCCCGTTCATCATAATCTTCTGTTGCTACGGCATGATCGTCAAAGCTTTAATCTGCAACGACATGAACAACGCGCCGCTGCGGCAGAAATCCATCCACCTGGTTATCATAGTACTGGCCGTCTTCGCTGTCTCCTACTTGCCTTTCCACGTCATGAAGAACCTGAACATGCGGGCCCGGCTGTACTTCCAGAGCCCGGCCATGTGCGACTTTAACAACCGCGTCTACGCCACCTACCAGGTGACCCGCGGTCTGGCCAGCCTCAACAGCTGCGTGGACCCCATCCTCTACTTCCTGGCCGGAGACACGTTCCGGAGGAAGCTGTCGCGGGCCACCAAGAAGCCGTCGAGGAAGGACAACGCGCTGCAGTCTAAGAGTGAGGAGACGGCGCTCAACAGCCTGGCGGAGTACGTGGAGAACGGGGAGGGGCGGATGTGAAGCCGCCGTTATCTGCACTGTTGGATAATGGAAGCACTGTGCGGACCCGGAGGCCATTTTCAATCTGTCTAAAATGTCAACGTGGATACGCTCTCGTGCTGTGTTGTTGTGCACGTCTTGTCTTACGTGACATACAGTGAACCGGCCACAACATTAGGTACACCTACAAAATCGAATGAGACCATCCAGCCATCCATTTTCTGAGCCGCTTCTCCTCACTAGGGTCGCGGGCGTGCTGGAGCCTATCCCAGCTGTCATCGGGCAGGAGGCGGGGTACACCCTGAACTTGGTTGCCAGCCAATTGCAGGGCACCTACGAACAAACAACCATTCGCACTCACATTCACACCTACGGGCAATTTAGAGTTTTAAATTAATGTATGTTTTTGGGATGTGGGAGGAAACCGGAGTGCCCGGAGAAAACCCACGCAGGCACGGGGAGAACATGCAAACTCCACACAGGCGGGGCCAGGGATTGAACCCGGGTCCTCAGAACTGTGGGGCTGACGCCCTAACTCGTCGCCCACTGTGCCGCCTGAAACTAAATCATACAAGAAAAAAATGGCACCCCAAACATTAATAGTTGGTGATGGAGACCCAATTGGGCCTCGAATGAGACCCAATTCATAAAATAATAATGTTGAGTGTTGATATGTTCTGTGATGCTGGTTAACATCCATCCATCCATTTTCTATAGTGCTTGTCTGGAGTCCATCACAGCTGACTTTGAGCGAGAGGTGAGGCACACGCTGGACTGGTCACCAGCCAATCGCAGGTCACATATAGACAAACCTATAGACAATTTAGAGTTTCAATGAACCCCACGTGTGTTTTTGCAACGGAGGAGGATTCAAACTCAGAACCTATTGCCTGTGAGGCAGACATGCTAAACTGTTGGGAATTAACAATGCTGTTAACTTAGGGCACGGGGGCACACATTGGATCGAGGTCTTCTTTGCTAAACACAGCACTTTTCTCCATTTAACATCATCTCAGAAGATTATAGGAGGATTTCTCACAAAAATTCCAGGCATCCATTTTCTATGGCAATTGTTGTCATTTGGGTGGAGGGTGAGCTGGAGCCTATCCCAGCTGTCTTTGGGCGTGAGGCGAGGTACAACCTGACCTGGTTGCTAACCAATCACAGGGCACATATTGACAACGATTCACGGGTTGCACGGTAGCACCACTTCAGATTTTTTTCAAGTTGACACTAATGTGATTAAACTGTGACTTCAGTCATCGAGTCACTAATGAATCATTGATATTTTTTCAGAACAGTACTGTAATTAATATGATTATTTGCAATGGTCGATGTTCACCGACAATGGGCAGCTCATACACCGCGGAACATGCATGTAAGAATGTGGGCTGCGTGAAGTACTCGGTATTTCCAGCCAGATAGAAAATCCTCTCACTCAGTGTGTTTGTCACTAGGACAGCCAAGGGACATTTTCACAACTTGGCCAAATGGGGAAACCTCGTTCCTCGGTCCTCGTTCTGGGCCCATCACATGAGCTGGTTCTTCATGGTGGGAATTTGAATAGTTTGCAATCACGGACCTCTTAGTGGAATAATTCTACACTGTCCTTCCACTTGGATAGTGTGGGCTGAACATTTTTTCAAAATCTTGCTTGAGCCAGATTTTTCCTCAATTACCAAAGCTACACATTCAGAAAGAGAAAACTATTTTAATTATTTAAGGTGACAAAGAAATTGTATTCAGCGCACTCATCTGTTGCTGGAAGTGCCTCTGCCTTCACCTCAAGTCAAAAACAACCCATTAGCGACTAGTCAATGTCACACTTCTAAATTCAAAACTTTTTTTTTTTTTTTTAACCATAGGAAATAATGTCACCTTTTGTGAGGTCAAACCCTGGAAATTATGAAGACTTGTATTTTCTGTAATGGCAATTTTTAAAACCACATTTTAATTTTCCCAACTGACATACAAGTGTAAAAGTAACTGAACCCCTTGTCATGAAACTGAAATACAGTAAAACAAGTCACAAGCCTGAAACCTAATGGAGGGAACAGGAAGGTGTTTGATGAGAGATGGCGTCACCTAATGGCGGTACAGCTTTATAGGTACAGCTGGTATTAATAAGTGTCATCTATAATAAGTGTATTGATACATCATCTGTGCATATAATTGATTAAGTTATACTGAGAAGTCAGAACCATTTCCGCAATAAGTCTCAAAAAGAACAGGATAAGCGGTATAGAAAATGGATGGATGGCTAGGTGGAGCGCCTCAGTGTGATGCTACATCTCATGAGATTGTCCAGTTGTGCCTAATATTGTGGCCTTGACATCATCCTCGTGAGGACTTCAGACAGTCGATGCTCTTACACTCCGAACTAAAAGGTTTCGTTCTTCAATTTCCTGAGGAGAAAAAGAGATTAAAAAGATTGGAACCTGTCCTCTGCAGTCAGCGAGCGTACACTCTTGTCGATAGCTGTTAAGCAGCTAGGGGGAAGAGGGTGGGCGTAATAGACTTGGAATGACTATCTACTTACTGGCCACAACATTAGGTACACCTAATGACAGTCAATACAAGAGCTGCAACTGCACTTCATTATACAGAGAGAAATTAGTGCGCTCATGATGCAGCTCTTGTTTTGGATTGCATTTGATTGTGTTCCTCATGAATTGTCCAGTGAATACACGCACTGACATGGAGTTTGTAATGCACTACACTGAACGTGGGGGTGGTGGGAGGGGATTGTCTACCCCCCTCCTCCTCCTCCTCCTCCCCCTCCCTGCGGTGGAGTGCTTTGGCAGCTTGACGGCTCCGAGCTTGTAACAGCTGTGTGGCCACCATCTTGTTAACCTGCATAGGCTACAACAACAAAACAAGAAGAGAATACCAACAGTATTGTGTGTATACAACACCATAATGAATGTTCTTTGCAGTGTACAGGATGTTGTTAGTGTGTGTGTGTGTGTGTGTGTGTGTGGAGTCTAGTAGCAAATCCTGTTTCTAAAACTTGACTATGTGTTGCAACATGGAGCATAAACATGTTTTAAAAGTGAGCCACTTGGAGATGCACTGACACTGCACGTACACAGGACAGTGAGACAGGTATAAAGACATCAAGTCCTACAGGAAAAGTTGGAAGTTAGCTCACTATCTTGGTTGTAGTTCAAAAGGTGCTCACTTTACGTGACGCTTTTCCATTGGCTCTAGGACCTTGGTGATGTAAAACACTGCTGGTCGCCCATTGTTGAACATATTTATCATCCACACGTTTGTGGATACTTGGCTAGAAAGGACAACTGGGTCTTAGCTCTGGACACTGCAGTATTAGAACGTTGCCCTCAGTCTGCTCTTGGAAAAAAACGTGTCTTTAAAAAGTTAATACCCAAGACTCTCGTTCTCCTCTGCTGTTGTTGTTTGTCTTGTTGCTGACAGTAAGTGTACTATGGATACTGCTATTTTGTACCCAACAGCCTATGTTTTTCCCCCCTAGTATATATACACAGCTATAAATGACAAAAATAAACATGGGGACACTGCATTATTGTACTCCACAGTCTCCATTTGGTTGCAGCACTCCTTTTTCTTGCCGCCCTCAGTTGCTTCTTGGGTAAACAGTTTCTTCTTTACCTCATACCAAGAAGTAAATACTGAGGGGTCTCATTCTCCTCCATTATTTTTTAGCGTGTCTCGTTCTGAGTGATGTATATTGTACTCCACATTCTCCACTTTGATGCCCTCAGTCCCCTCTCAGATAATATTTTCTCTCCTTTTGCCACATTTAAAGAGGCACTAAACAGGTCCAAAAATGGCATGTAAATTCGACACACCACAGAGAAGAGTAATGTTAACAATCCTACCAAATTTGAATAAATAAATAAAATCACTAAGTATATAAAAACAGGTTTCAAAACCTGAATAATAAAGGCCACCTCCCAGCTCTCAGACGCTGTGGGCGTGTCGAATGGTTGCGCCAAAAGAAATCAAACATACTGAGTGGGTGATAGCTTATACAATGTAAAATCACATTAGGAGGCTCAACTTCAAAACTGAATGGTTCTTGTGGACTATAATCGTAAAAATAAGCACACAAGTCAACTTACCCTCTTTGTCAGTGACATAATGTCACAGCCTAACACGGCACCTGACGACAGCGGCACGGTAGGAGGAAGCCCAGGTAGTTAGACAGTCGGGAGTGCCCCATTCACTTTTAACAAGTTACCCACAAAGCCATGTTGTCCTTGGTGAATGTTTACAAAACTATCTGTCGTAAAATGCGCACTGCAGAGTCGGACGGTGGTGTTGATGTTCAGCTCGCCATCTGCCTCTGTCTTTAAAAAGTCAATCCAGTGTTGTGTTGTGTTGTGTTTTAGCCCCGCCCACAAAATCAGGAAAATTCAAACGGTGAAAAAGATCCTTAAGCTATATCTCAACAATTCAGCACTATATGGTTATAAGTCTTTGCAAATGTTTTCAGCACTTTAAACATATTTATTGTATTTCGAAACAAAACATGGATATCTGCTTCGAGCCTCTTTGAGTTAATACACCAGAACCCCATTCTTCTTCATTCCTTTGTTAGCGTGTCTCGTCGCTGGCTGATGCCTTTAATGTGTTTCAATGTGTTCAGTGTTTTTTATATAGCGTTTTCATTTTAATATACACAGCTAGAAATGCAAAAATCAACATATGGTCTGCATTGTATTGTACTCCACAGTCTCTATATGGCTGGAGCCCTTTGTTTTCATTGTGCCCTCAGTCTCCTCTTGGATAATTTTTTTTTCACCTTACTACACACCAAGAAGATAATCCAGGAGACCCTTGTTCTTCTTGATTATTTGATAGCGTGTCTCTTTACTGACTGATGCGTCCAACATGTTTGCATACCACGGACATTGTTTTATTGTACTCCACAGTGTCAACTTGGCTATAATGCGTGGATTTCTTGTTGCCCACAGTCACCTTTTCAATAACACTTTTCTCCTCTGCCCCATACCAAGAAGTAAATACAAAAAGCCTTCAGTCCCCTTCATTGTTGCAGTTTGTTAAAGGAACCCATGGCCAACTGTTGCGTTCATCGTGTTAGCGTAGTCCCAGTCTCAAGTTGGCTGCAGCACTCCGATTCCTTGCTGCCCTTAGTTTCCTTTCAATATGCTTTTTTTCCATATTAATTTATATGGCTAGAAATAAAAATAGACATATGGTGATGTTAGCGTACCCTGGATACCGCAGTATTGTGCTCCACAGTTTCTACTTGGCTGTAGTGCTCCTTTTTACTGTTGCCTCAGTTTCGTCTCATTTAAAAAAATTTTCCTCTTCACTACATATCAATAAAAGAATACAGGATAATTTCGTTCTGCTCCATTGCAGTTATTTGTAACTGCGTGTCCCATGGCCAACTTATGCTGTCAACATGTTAGTATACCATGAACACAAGACCTTGTTGACCTCAGTCTCCTCTCAGATTAAATTTTTCTCCTTTACCCCATACCAAGAAGTAAATGCTGGATACCACTGTTGTTGGTGGCTGTTAGCATTTTGTGTTGCTTACTGATGCATTCAGTGCGGTGTTTTTTTTTTTTTTGCAGTTTTCCACAGTAGTTGAAAGTCAAACCAAGTTGGAAAGATGAAGAATTGAGATTTAGGGGGAACTATGGATATGGCCTAATTGATTAATCTATTGATTAAATTGTGAGTCCCTGAATTTTTTGTCCGCTAGATTGTGTGCCACTTAAACAATGTCTTTATCAATATTTTAAATAAATCATCTACTGTATGTCAACTGCTCTTAATAAGAGCAGTTGACATACATACATAGCAGTTGACTTCCTCCTCCTCCTCCTCCTCCACTTCTTCCTTCTCATTCTGCAGGGTTGTTGACTTTGTCTTTCAACATTGCCAGGAGGACGCAAAGGAGTGAGGGGAGGAATAAAAGAGTAGCCCTTCCTTCTTGGAGCTTATCCTAAGACCGTTTTTGTGTCTGTTGCGATGAGGGAGGGGGTAGTGTGGGCCAGAAACCCCGGGGGCCACACATCGCTGTGGGCACCAATCTCGCTGTTTGGCGTGTAAATAAAACGTTTTCGATCTCCTCCTTGCTTGGACGCCTGAAGGTGATGAATACCTTTTTCCTCGCTGTTTTGCTGCTTCTTTTGTCAAAACAAGAGTTCAGCGTCGACAGCTGCCCTTAAATCTTCGAGATTTATGTCTCCTCTTGTGTGTGTCCTTTGATTAATGACAGCAAGGTACCAAATGTGGAATTAAACTCTTGAAAAAGAGAGTTTAGTAAGACATTGAGGATAACTAGTAAGGAGGTGTACAGTGAGGACACTCACAATGTGTTTGTGTTTAGGTCGGAGGGGAATCCAAACACATCATCACAGGGGAGCCATCTGTCTGCAGCAAAACCACAAACGAGGGACTTTGTGACAATTTGGTGCGTTCATTAGCATATTCATTGCACAGCTTCAATCGTAAATCCTTAGACAAGGAACAGTAGTTGAATGAAAACAGTTGTGTGTAAAGACCAATCCTTTAAGGAGCTATGGATGCTTCTGCACAGGTGATGACTGGTTGGTTACAATGGTTTTGCAGTGCATGTGAATAGTTCTGTCTATATCGTCTCCACAATCACTACTTTTCAGGAAATCAAAAAACACCATATTGCTTGAGTTACCAAACACCGCATTGTTCAACCTGGTGTTATACCTTATACTGTGTATTATATCTAATAGTGTTGTGCACCAACATCAGCACAGCAACACCCCAAAATCATGTTCAATTTCTAATTTAATGCACAAAAAAATATATATATATTATTGCGCCGTCATTGCTTAAAATAGTACAGACATGTCACCGCTGCCAGCCATCCACATCAATGTTGGCGCTCACGCGGACACCCCAACCAGACAAAAAGCCTTTAATACTTCTCAAAAGCAAACAACTGTGCCTGCATAATGTTTCCAAACTATTTTTTGAAAGGTCACAGAGCCAAGAGTGATGCAATAAATCGATAAAACGATGAGCTGACCTTTGTGGCTGACCAGTTCCTTCTGCACAAACGATTACAGCAATCTATTTTTAACAAAACATGCTTACTCAAATATATCTAACTAAGCTATTTTCACTCATTACTGTCTAAAAAAAAAAAAAACTTAAACTCTTGAAATGACATGAGTGAGGAAGAGGCAGAGCTTTACAACACATCTCAAATAGTTAAAGTGTCTAAAAGACTTAATATATGTTCTCAAGCTATATTCATGACTTTAAATTGGTAAATCATTTGTAATAATAACAGACAATGCTGGGACAGACCACAAGTATTGATTTGGGAAAAAATATTAACTTGTCCATGTTTGGACATAAGGGGTTTCCACCTGACAGCGACAATATGTGCCCTGTTATTGACTGCTGACCAGTCCAGGGTATACTCTGCTTTTTGCCCAAAGCTAGCTGAGAAAGGCTCCAGCTCTCTATGACCTTGAACAGGATAAAAAGATAATAAAATGGATGGATGATTGGTTTTAGAGCGAAAGACTTGTTGCGATTTGCAGCTACTGTGTTGCTTTTTGTTACCTTGAAGTTGTACTAGTCGTAATTCTACTAAAATATGCCTCTAAAGTCACACAAAAAGTAGATCTGATCTCATGAGAGTTCAGTTGATGAACTCTAGGTGTGTCTTTTGCTTTTACTTTGGCTTTTTTGAGACATGTATTCCAAAAACATACACATCAGGCGTTATTCGTGTAAAGTAACCCATTATTGTTATTATGTAATCAAAGACAAGGTTGATAGGTACGATTATGCTAATATTGTTTTGCTCTTTTTACAGTGGTTAACTTATTTTTACACTTGTATGACAGTTAAGGAATGTCAAAAAGTTACTTAAAATATGGCAACAGTTTGCTTGGAACTGATTTCTATGATTTCCAATGGGAACGTTTTGGGAGTTGTTTTTTAGTATGGTTTAGTCCACTGGTCAGTACAAGTTCATGGCAGTTTTGTGATAAAACTGCATGCGGAAGCGCACGGCGGGGTCCTGTTGTTATTGTTGTAACCGGGACAACAGGGCCGCAGCGTTTCCCTCAACAGATGCTTTTTGTGGGAGAGCCATAGCGGGGAAACGCAACTGTGGGAACGTCACTAAACATTTCCTGTGGAGGAAGCCACAACTCTCGGTCACAACGGCATTGTGCCACTGCCTCACGATGGTATTTATGCACTCCACCACACAATACGCTAACAATGTGTTCCCTTGTGAATTACAATTGTGGATTTTTTTAAGTGTTAGTTTTTTGGGAAGGACTTACTGTTGAAGAGGTTTGCCAGGTGGGCATATCTCACACCTCACTGACAGTCAATGAACCAAACAGTCAATGACTCAGACTGTGTGAGTCATGTACAGTGTTGTGTGTTCGTACCAGTTTTTCTCAAAATTGGTCAATAATGGTACCTCTTCCTTCACTTTTAACATTTTAAGACACAATTTACCACACAAATTTCCCTTGCTTTCCCTTGTTTTTTGGATAAATCAAATCAAATAATGCTGTGATAAGATATAATGGAATTTGATATGATATAGTATGAGTCAATGCAATTACAGTAATATCCAAAATGCTGCAGTAGGGTACTATACAGTACAGCACGATGCAAAAGCGGTATACCATACCATATAAGGCAATTCGGTTAATATGCGGTCCGGTGCGATGTGGTGCAGTATAATGTGATATGATGCATTAAAATACCATATGAGACACTGATACAGTATAGTGAAGTCTGCCACACTACACTGTGACAAAGTACAATGCAATAGGTTGCAACATGTTGCAGGTTCATCATGCATTTTTTTTTTTTTTTTTTTAGTTTTTACATGATTTTGCAGGTTTATAATGTTTTGCGCAACATTAGAGAGGGTTACAAAAGAAATTTCAAAACAGAGAAGTAGTCCCAGTAAAAAATAAATGAATAAATAAAACACATTTGTCAACAAGTATTTGAAAAAGCAGTCCATCCATTATATTGTTATCTACTGTGAACACCCACATTGTCACACTGTCCACAATAAGGGTGCCAGGATCGTGAACAGCACCCCCTGAGCAATTCTATCAGGATTCCACCAGACGGCCGCTGGTGTCGTTTCTTTCCGCAGCGTCAGCCCAGCGAGCTGAATGTGTTTGGGACCATATGCTGAGAGCTCGCATTTGACTTTACACTTCCATCATGTTGACAGACACACACCAGTTTGAGTATGAAAGGGGGGAAACCCAGTCCTGCATGGCCTTGTGAACTCTGCCTGACAGCAAGCGTCAAACGAAATAAAATGTTTAACATTGCCATTATGCAGCGGACCTAACCGCATTCTTCCGTATAGCAACGGCAGTGGATTGTGCACGGTACATCTTGACTTCTTGCTGATGTTCTGCCGCATAACGGATCCCCACCATCGCAGGGTGTGGCATTGACATATTTCCTTTTTGTATTCATTGCGTATTTGCATAAATAATGCAAAAAAACAAAACAAAAACAAAAAAAAAGTATGTAACTTAAATGTTCCCCTGGAGTCCCCGTTAAAATATGTTTTTACGATCGTGTGAACAGATGACCTGCCTTTGGCAAACAGACCCACGTGATGGTTGAGGGGATGTTGGAGCGACATGTGCCGGCCGGCGCCCGTGCCTGATAAGAGTTGCAAGGTAGGATTTGTCCCTTTGAGATCAGCTGAGGTTAAATAAAACGTTGTGGAGGGGGGAGGAGAAGGGGGTTTGGGTGGGAGGCTATGCGATAAGTTAGGTGTGACTATAGAAGCCGAGAGCTACAGTGATAGCAAATATGCTCTTAGCTTAGCGAGAGCTGATAGAGGGGAGAGAGAACATAGGATGATCCCAGAATATCTACACACACTGAACACTTCATTAGGTACACCTGCACCACCTCATGGGATGACTTTTTTCCTGTCTAAAAACAATAGACAGTGTCGATAGTGGACTGAATGAAGTTCCTTGTCAGTGCAAATCGTATGTCATTTGGTATTTCCGCACTCTGGACTCTGTTGATTCATACACAATTATTATGAGACCACAAGCGTGCATTAGACAAAAAAGGAATATTATGTTCAAAGTCCAAGCGCTATGTAGTGTCTGCAGCTCAACTGCCTCTTGAGCATTGAGCATGTGACGCCTGATGGTCGTCCCTCCGCTGATAGTTTCTATCTGAGTGGTCAGGCTGTCATTCTTCAGACTGTGCTGCTGCTGAGATGATAAATCTCTTAATACCCGCGTTGAACACCGGCAGACTGAAACCAATGGTGCAGCGTGCCATTGAGTGTGCTACAGTGCGGGTAGAAGCTTGTGTGCACTACAAGCTGTGTGGCCAACTGTGTGTTGTGTATACACAGAAGTTGGAGCAATTGGATGCACTCATACAACATTCGGTACTAATCTAACTACATTCCAATACAAGAGATGGATACAAAAAAAATTCTCTCTGGCGGGTAACACACATAATGATTTTTAGCAACTTAACAATTTTTTTTAATGTGGGAGACCTCATATGACAAGTGAAAAGAAATTGCCATGTGTGTTCTTATTGCTCTTGTAGTGTGTGGTGTCCTCAAGATGATCAACACAGCAAAGCAAACAACTTAACCATTTGGCCGTTGACTATTGCGAGTTTCCTCCGTCAAAGGAGACGTATGTCGTAGTACCAAGACTGCCCTGTGAGAGGCAGCACCGTGCCAGATCCGTGGAAAATGCAAAGAAGAGGAAGAAAGAGTAGTGGTTGGAGTACTGTTATTTTATCTGGTACATTGCAGTTTCTCACTTATGTTAATTATAGCAAATGACACATTATACAAACACTCAACACAACCAGTTGCTCCTCTATTTGTGTTTGTCAACAGTGCGAGCTTCAGCTGACCATTGAAAATTATTAGTTGATAAATTTTTACCTGAATCATTATTTAAGTACAGTTTTTCCCCCCTACATTTCAGTGCAATGTTAATGTTCAAACCATGCATAATATTGAATATAATTTTTAAGAATAAAACCTCTGTCTCAACAATATGGCCAACCATGCTATTGTATTTTAATGTTGGTCATGAGGGTGATACTTGGAGAGAAAAGTATTTTTTTAGGTGGTAATTGGTGTAAAAACTTTGAGAACCATTGTCTTATTGTTTTTAATGCATTAATATTAGACTGGTTAACTTGATAATTTTAGTTTAGTTAGGGCTCATATTTTAACCCTCACTGCTTCACTCGTTTTCACCACTTTTAGTGACCACCTTAGAGGTCATGATCTGTGTGTGCAGGGAGAAACACAAACTTCTGTGCAGGATTAAAACAATTAAGCATCTACTTGTCCTTGAAGCACCATGACTATTTTGTTCCACTGTGTTCTTTAATGAGTCATCCATTCATCGACCGTAATCACTTTCTGTGTATAATCTCATTCAACTTTCATTGCGCTCATCAAAACTTTATGTATAACTTTAAATGCAACTCCAATGAAGTTGGGACGTGTTAACGTTTGCAAATCATGTTCGACCTATATTTAATTGAATACACTACAAAGACAATATATTTAATGTTAAAACTGATCAACTTTATTGTTTTTAGCAAATAATCATTAACTTAGAATTTTATGGCTGCAACACGTTCCAACAAAGCTGGGATAGGGTCATGTTTACCACTGTGTTACATCACCTTTTCTTTTAACAACGTTCAATAAACGTTTGGGAACTGAGGACACTAATTGTTGAATCTTTGTAGGTGGAATTCTTTCCCATTCTTGCTTGATGTACAGCTTCAGCTGTTCAACAGTCCGGGATCTCCGTTGTCGTATTTTACGCTTCATAATGCGCCACGCATTTTCAATGGGAGACCGGTCTGGACTGCAGACAGGCCAGTCTAGTACCCGCACTCTTTTACTACGAAGCCACGATGTTGTAACACGTGCAGAATGTGGTTTGGCATTGTCTTGCTGAAATAAGCAGGGGCGTCATGAAAAAGATGTTGCTTGGATGGTAGCATGTTTCTCCAAAACCTGTATGTAGTTTTCAGCATTAATGGTGCCTTCACAGTTGTGTAAGTTACCCATGCCATTGGCACTAACACAGCCCCATACCATCACAGATGCTGGCTTTTGAACTTTCCGTCCATAACAGTCCAGATGGTTCTTTTCCTCTTTGGCCCAGAGGACACGACGTCCACAATTTCCAAAAATAATTTGAAATGTGGACTCGTTGGACCACAGAACACTTTACCACTTTGCATCAGTCCATCTTAGATGAGCTTGGGCCCAGAGAAGCCGGAGGCGTTTCTGGGTGTTGTTGATAAATGGCTTTTGCTTTGCATAGTAGAGTTTCAAGTTGCACTTACGGATGTAGCGCCGAACTGTATTTATTGGTTTTCTGAAGTGTTCCTGAGCCCATGTGGTGATATCCTTTACACATTGATGTCGGTTTTTGATGTAGTGCCGCCTGAGGGATCGAAGGTCACGGGCATTCAATGTTGGTTTTCGGCCTTGCCGCTTACATGCAGTGATTTCTCCAGATTCTCTGAACCTTTTGATATTATGGACCGTACATGATGAAATCCCTAAATTCCTTGCAATTGTACGTTGAGGAACATTGTCCTGAAACTGTTCGACTATTTTCCGGTTCCCCTGTGGGATGTTCCAGACAGGTGTTTGATGAGCATTCCTCAATTTGCTCAGTCTTTTTTGCCACCTGTCGAAGCTTTTTTGGAACGTGTTACAGCCATAAAATTCAAAGTTCATGATTATTTGCTAAAAACAATAAAGTTTATCAGTTTGAACATTAAATAACTTGTCTTTGTAGTGTATTCAATTAAATATAGGTTGAACATGATTTGCAAATCATTGTATTCTGTTTTTATTTATGTTTAACACAACGTCCCAACTTCATTGGAATTGGGGTTGTAGCACGCATATGGACATTGCATATCCCAGCAAGCTAAACAGGTCAATGAATGTATGTGAACCTACATGAGAGGTGTCCTGGCTAGTCCACTAATATTATAAAAGACCACTAAAGTAGGGTATCCTGAACTTGATTCTATTGTTACAAGCCGGTGTATCATTAGCTTGAAGGGTAACAATACATTTTTAAATACTGTGCGGTAAACCCTCAAATCATTGTCATGTCTCACCGTATCTCAATTCATTGCTGTCCACTTAATACAGAAACAAAAAACGAGGGGTGACTGTCGTTACCTTAGTTTACAGACACTTTTGTGCCCGCATGGATATCAATGAGTTACCTGTTGAGCCCAGCTCCATTGCGAACCATCCATCCATCCATCCATTTTCTGAGCCGCTTCTCCTCACTAGGGTCGCGGGCGTGCTGGAGCCTATCCCAGCTATCATCGGGCAGGAGGCGGGTTACACCCTGAACTGGTTGCCAGCCAACTGCAGGGCACATACAAACAAACAACCATTCACACTCACAGTCACACCTACGGGCAATTTAGAATTGTCAATCAACCTGCAGGTTTTTGGGATGTGGAAGGAAACCGGAGTGCCCGAAGAAAACCCATGCAAGCACGGGGAGAACATGCAAACGCCACACAGGCGGGGCTGGGGATTGAACCCCGGTCCTCAGAATTGTGAGGCAGACGCTCAAACCAGTCGCCCACCTTGCCGTCGCATTGCGAACCAAGAAACGCAAATTCCATTACGCTAAGCCTGACGCCCACCGAAGGAATGCAACCTAAGTGGACCACTAAGAAAGAAATTACAGTTTCCGACTTTTTAATTGAACCGGAAAAACATGGCGCGGTTGTCAAGGAAGAAGCAGATTGGCACAAAGAGAGTAAAAGGGCAACAATAAAATAAAAATAGAGTGGCGGCAAGGTGGACAACTGGTTACAACATCTGCCTCACAGTCCAAATCCAGCCTCACTTGTGTGGAGTTTGCATGTTCTCCCCGTGCCTGTGTGGGTTTTCTCCGGGTACTCCGGTTTCCTCCCACACCCCAAAAACATGCGTGGTAGTGTATATATTATCAGTGTATATATGACAAACACCACACAATAAGACTGATCACTACACTGTATGCTGATGTGAATGTCATATAATGTAGATATTTTGTCCACAGAAGTCAATGTAAACAGCAGCAAGAATAATCAGTAGTGTTGTCAGTAGCAAAAAACTATACAGAAATTAAATAATCTACATAATGTATAAGCAGATATGAAGAAAAGAAGATACTGTATCCATATTGCATGTGAACGTGACTAGTCAGGAGTATTGTATTCATCACTGAGTTGAAAAATTAAGTAAATAAATATATAAAATTAAAAATGCAAGGAATAAAATAATATCACAAATAAAATCGATCTTTGTATTTTCTAATTCTTTTTCTTTTGCAGAACACAGTAGAAATAGTAGCATTAAGGAAAAATTAACAAAATATCAAACTAATATAGGCATGAAGAGAAAAATGTGGGTAATGCATACTTAGGTACTTTTGCATTTGGTTATGTTGGTTTACATTTGAGTAATTTTCTAGATAAATGTTATTATTGTCCATAAATTATTGTCATCAAAGTAGGTACGATACATATTGTATTTTCGTGCCCTTTCCACCTCTTCTGGCCACTAAATGAAGAATTATTATATAGTACACTTATAGTACAATAAAATATGTAAACACATTTTGCTGAGCATAAATCTGAACTATGTGGTTGAAATCATGCACTTCTGCAGAGTCTAAAGTTGAGTTAAATGCAATACCGTAATATCCAGCGTCAAATTTTAAGAATGGCACCACATTAATTATTACTGCTGTAGACTGAACACAGTCATCACGTGTAACCGTGTGTCAAAATGTATAATTTCAAAAGACGGTGCTGTGTGTCTCTATAATGTTACTGCCTCCACTCTCCTGCTGTGACCTGCTAGCTGAATGATCTACCCAAACTATCTATCCAGCTGCTCAGTGTGTTTTCACAAGCGTATTCATGACACCGCGCATGCTTAGCAGCTGACTCTCCATTGTTGTTTTCTTATGTCCTACTGTTGCTGTTTATTTTGGTGTGTTTAAGTTGGGAATGTCCCATGGAAGACATTAGTGGAGCAGAAAAATGAAGATTTTCCTGTCTGCTTGCACTCATTTTAATGGAACATTCTGTCTCGTACATATTCAAAAATAATATCTGTACACAAATGCATATTAGGAGATGTTCACCTACCATATCCAGGCTGCAAATGAATGGCCTTTGCACCAAGCCACCACTGGCTAATTTAACCATATTCTTCCCTGTAAAGCAAGTGCCCATAAAGATTTGGTTGTATTTCACTTGTGGAGTCAGCACACATTCATGTGACAATAGTCCTGTTTTTACAGTATAGTTTCATAGTTGCACTACCATTCACATCAGCATAAAACAGTCATTTCAACTTAATGCACTCAAAACTATTGCTTTTATATTTGCACATATTGCATATTTTTGTTATTTTATATCTCTGTCACTACATTAATGTATTGTAATGCCCTCGTATGTGGTCAAGGATGGCGCAGTCGCTGATGCACTTCAGTCGCTTTATTTCCATGAGCAGTAGCAGAATGCACATTCATATACTGTGAGAGCTACAACTCATGCCTAGGCACACTGGTCGCAGACTCACTGAATCCTGACTATCACCAAACCGCCAAATTTCATTGTCTCAATTAATGTAGCGGTTCCACGCACGTGGCGCATCCAACAGACATGTCGCACAACAAAAATACCGTCCGCCGCCACATCGACAATTTAGCCGAACATTTAATCCAGTAATCAAATGCTAATGTTGCTAACACTGTAAACTTTTAATAACATTGTATCAATATATGTGGGGGATCCATGCATGTGGCGCATGCAACAGACTCGTCGCACAACAAAAATACCCCTCACCCCCACATCGACAACTTAGCCGAAGCGGTTAATAAGGAAATTATTATTTACAAATTTAGAACAGCTCGCTCATAGATTCATTTTCAGAAATAGGCAGATAACTGAACATTTCATATATGATGGATGGATGATATTTGTATACAAAATGTATTTGCAAATTTCCATTGCATAAGAACACCCTTAATTCCATGATGCATGAAAAGGAACAAGCTGTTGAGCAGTGGAGTGCATCTCCTGCCATGATGCGAGCAATATCAACACCTTGACCATCATTTCTCCTCCCACCGACCCGTCTGCCTTTTCACCTTTCGTTTCCCGCTACAGCCTGCTTGTTTACCTTCTATTATCCTCGCCTTGTCCCATTAACTCCAACGTGACCTAAAGGTTAGCACACCTACGTCACAGCGTGGAGGTTTACGGTTTGAATCTCAGCATTGGCCTTCCCATTTGGAGTTTACATCTTCTCCCCATGCTTGTGTGGCTTTCCTCAGGGTGCAAACGCTTCCTCCACATGCAAAAAACAAGCCTATTAGGTAAGGTTCATTGAAGACTCTAAATTGTCCTTGGTCTGAATGTTAGTGTGAATGCTTCTTTGTCTGTCTTTATGTGCCCTGCGATTGGCTGGCGACCAGTTCAGCGTGTACCCCACCTCTCACCCGAGATTAACTGGGATAGGCTCAGCTCACCCGCAACTCGTATGAGGACAAGCGCTGTAAAGAAAATGGATGAACAGCTTTTTTTATGGTAATCCTACGGATTGCTAGGCAAAATTCAACCATAACTGCCCCAACATATTGGCCTATGCGGCTATGCCCACTGGGCCGGGGACTTATTAAAAAAAGCACTTTAGGCTTCTGCACAATTATATAGATTAATTTCAGTACTGACTCAATACTCTGTATTAAATATAAAATACATTGGATAGGAAAAATAGTGAAGATTTTTAGTACTGGTGGGGAATGCATATTTCACCCTTGGCCACTAAAGTTGGATTTAATTGCAAACTAGGGGCGAACTGGTTGAGATCACACCTGATAAAAGTTTTGTTTGACTTTTGAGGTGTATTTCTCCAGACAATTGTGGTTTCAACTCCAAATTGGAGTTTTGAACTTTAGAGGATTCAATGGCCCTAACCCCAGGACATTTTCCCTGTGACTTTAACTGTCTGTTATTTCCTAATTTTTCTGTGTTTCTGTCTGTCCGCTGTGGACTTTTACTTGAGTGCTGTGGTGTGAGAAAGCTGATCCAGTCGTCCTGGATTCGCAGCTAAACTTAGCTGCTGCTCCTCGACGGTGACCAAGCACATTTTCTCAGCCTGCCAGCCTGTTGTCTCGTCTTGCGCATCAAGTCACCAATCAAGACGGTATCGATCCAGCGCGGGTCTGCGGTGGCGGGGAAGCTGCTAGCCGTGACCTTACGCCTTCTCCGATGCTGCTTTCAAGGTCAAATCAACACCAACGTTTGAACTACTACAACAACAGCGACACTGCATTCTGTAAACAAGTAATTAGATGACATCAGCGTCAGTGTCTGGTGGGATGTCTGTAACAGCGATAACTGCTTTCAACACAACAGAGTAGTCAGTGTCGTTTGTTTAACTTTTCACACCTGTCCCAGCATTCCAGGTCGAGTGGTACACCCATTGTTAGATCCCTCAGAACATGCTATTCTAATTTAAAGGCAGTCAGTCAGTGAGTCAGTCTGTCTATATATCTGTCCGTTCATGTAAGCAAATACATGTAGATGCTGTAGCTAAGCATGCAAGTGAGCAAGTTGGTTCGTAAGTAGGTTCGTTAGAAGCTAAGTTTTAACAGATATTTAGCCATCTAGCAGATAGATAGTGAGTGATTCAGTTAGCCTTTAGTTAGTAGCTACATTTTGAACTTGCAAGAGGTCAGTCAGTTAGTTAGTTAGTTAATTAACCTGTCCTTTTATTCTATTTGGTAAGTCAGCTTTTGAATAATAATCACGCCAACACAAACAAAGTTAAGATACTCATTTGGCAGAGCCAATAAGACTATTTTTGCCTTCTTGATTCCTCTATAGCACGGACGTGAAGCTTATAAATGACATACCGACATGCTTTTGATATAGTGTTGTGTATTTTCTTTGTTAATCAATCTGTGTTTGCTTGTACTCTTCTTACAGATGGTTGGAGGAATTCATTTGTTTTAGATTAACATTTTTCAACCAGTATGATGAACAGACGCCTCATGCACCTGCTGTTTTAATTCAAAGAAATTAGTTTGGTATGCCAATGGTTGGGGGTCTTACGGTTAATTATTTGGTTATGTGGTTGGCTATCTTGCCTTTGGTTAGAAGCTAGAATTTTACCATTCTAGCAGTTAGTTAGTTAGTTAGCATTTGACCATTCTAGCAAACTAACTACCTGTCCTTTAGTCGGTAGCAACATGGCTTTTGAGTATGCTAGCAGAGAGAGAGAGAGAGAGAGAGGGAGAGAGAGAGACAGACAGACAGACAGAACTTCCTCAGAAATGAAGGAATAGTGTTTCCAGTGACATTTTACCCTTTAACAATGACCCCCCTCACTTCAGTGGACTGTATGCATTATTAATGTGGGCCACATTCCATATACAGTTTGAAAGCTGCTATTGTGGACCTAATGAATGATTCTGTGTCTTCTTCTTATCCAGCTAATGTGCTCTCCTACACTGAATTCTCACACACATTCCAACATCTGAGTGCATGTGGCTGGTTGAATGGCAATCTGCCGCCTCCTGCTGGACATAAACCTCCTCATGCCTCGAAGATACTGCTAAAGACTGAAACCATTTTGGAGGGGAGTTCTAGCATCCCAGCTCGCTTCTATCAACAAGGTCACAAGGGTCAGTCAGTGCATTCTAACTTCATACTTTTCACCATTAGGCATGTTTTTAGAATGTGGGAGGAAGCCATACCTGGTTTTAAATAATATTGGCATGGTAAAATATCTTGCATCCCTTGTAACACTCACACTCTGACCACGGTTGCAGATTTAAAATTGCAAAGCCACATCACGAGATGCTAATGGGGAAAAATAGGTTGTGTATTAGCTAGTTAGCTAGAAGCTACTGTAGCATTTGTTGGCTGTATTTAGTTAGTTTAATTGGTCAAAATTATCGACAGATACGGACAAATATGGTAAAAATATCTTACATTTCTTGTAATGCTCACAGTCTGACTACAATTGCAAATTTAAAACTGCAAAGCCACATTTGTTAGTTAGGTGTTCGCTAGTTGTTTAAATATTTAGTTATAAGCAAGAATTTGACAATGTCAGCAAATAGTTAGTTAGTTAGTAGCATTTGACATTCTAGAAAGTTGAACTAGGTTTGTTAGTTGTTTAATTTGTTTGCTAGCTAACCTTCAGTTAGTAGCTACTTTTTGACCGTGACAGACAGACAGACAAGATAGTTATGGAAAAAAATCTTGCAGTCCTTGTAACGCTCATATCCCCACCACCACAAGTGAAGATTTAGAACTGTAAAGCCACATAAGATGCTAATGTGGGGTGGTGGTGGGGGGGGAGGGGTCTTGTATTTGCACTGAATGTTTGTGTCTGCCTCTATAGGAATGATAAATGGCTGTCTGAATAATTCATAAATCAAAAACACACACGCTGCCTCTGAGGCTGAGTACAAACACAAACTAAAATTGAGTTATTAATTCAGGGTCAGGAAGGCTATAAACAGCACATAATAACATTCCCCGCCAAATAAAGAGGCATTGAAATGGCGGAGCCTAAAACATTGTTTGAAAGTCCTCTCTCTCCCGATGGAACAAGAGAGGCGACTAATCTACTCAATTAATTAGCTCTGTTGCCTCAGACATTTTAATTAGTCTACCCACTCTCTCACAGGGCCGAGAGTGAGGATTAAAAGAAGGCGTCCAGTGTATCTCTTTTGTATCTCCTTGTGTTCTTCTGAAGATGTTCACCTGCGGATAGATCACACCGGGCCAGCATGCTTCAAATTTCAATTACGACATGCTGGAGGTGATATGAGATATAAATGGGGGGTATAGAAAGGCCTCTGCTTGGAATTCTGATGTGAGTTAAGGATGTAAAGAAAGTTTTTAATTAAACAACTTTTGTTTCTCTACCACCAAAAATGATCTAGGAATTTCTACGTATTAAACAAGACATGAGAAACCTCCAGTCGATCATTCTTATTGTGTGTGGGTCTTGGCCTATGAAACACACAGTTACTATAGGTAACTGTGTGTTCATTAAATGTGCTCATTAAATGTGCCTCATCTGGTTAAATTGTATGGTTCAAGATACTTTTTTTGTGTGGATATTAAACTGGATTTAATCTAAAGACATTTTTTAAAAGTCCATATATCCATTTTTCTTATACCATTTGTCATCTTTAGTATTAGTATTGTGAGAAATCTTAAGTCAATGAGACTTTTTGAGTAAGGGGCTAGACCTATTCAAATTAACTTGGCTCTAATAACTTCCCAAAATAACAACCTATGGCAGCTCTTCAATATTTTTCGGTAAGGAAAAGCAGGCCTCCAACAACGCTGTTTCCTCGTCAATGACAGTGGTAGCGATGTCCTCTCTACTGAAACCGAATGCATCAGTCGCTGGAGGGAGCACTTCAGTGATCTCCTTAATCACAACCTGTTCTGGAAGACACTCCAACACCGGCAACTTCACCCCAAACCCAGACTGCCCCATAACCCCTGTTACTGACCAAGCTCAGTAACAGTAAAGCCCCTGGTGTTTGCCCTATTACAGATCCACCTCGCTTCCTGTTTGACAGAACTCCTGTCCACTTTGTCCCAACATTCAAATACCTTGGCTCCAGTGTCCAACATAGGCAACCTCAAACCAGAGGTTGACCGATGCTGAGCCCTGGCTGTCACTGTCATGCAGTCCCTATGGAGACCGCTGTGGCACCAGTGACATATATCTAGGAGCACCAAAGACCTCTGTGACTTTGGTCCGCCTTTCTGTCCTGCTGTATGGCTCAGGGACCTGGCTCCTGAACAACACCTTGGCAGCCAGGCTTGATGGTTTCGATTCCAGAGCTCTCAGACCTGACTGAATGGTATATGGTCCCAGCATATCACTAATCAGGCTCTGAGAGAAAAAAAAACATCAGCTCTCTGCATGTGGTCTTGTCACAATGTGACAAGTTTGTTGCTATGGCCATGTCACTCGCCTACTTGTACGCCATCCAACACGTGCTATCTTGGACTTCAATCCCAAACAAGTTGGCTGGAGATGGCCCAGAGGCGCCCGCCGGACCTGCTGGCTGGGCATCGTTGCCCGAGACCTCAAAACCTGTCATGTGACCCTTGACCTAGCTCAGCTCTTTGCCCACGACAGACTCAGATAGAGAAATCTGGTTACCATGGTTGGCTCTACGTGCCCCAAAGTGCAAGAGCATTCATCGTAAATCGTAATCTAGTAAGAGTGTGAGCCATAGTCTATGGTCCAATGGACATTTTTGTAAAACATTATGGTGGGCATGTGTGAGAAATTTGAAATCAATCTGACTGGTTGTGTGAGTGGCTTGGCCTAATAAATGTGTCACCATTTGTTGAAATTACAGTGGAACCTTAGTTTACAAATGACTCAGTTTACGAACAATTCAGTGTATGACATTTTTTTTAAAAAGAAAAATGACCCCAGGTTACACACTATTTTTGGTTCATGAACAGTCTTGGCATTGCCGTGGAAGGCTCAGAACTTTATGCTTTTTATTGCGCTGCATAAACATAACATGGTTCGTGCTTCAGGTATCTTTGTTTTTTGCCTAAAATGGCTGATACATCTGGCAGCACGGTGGTCGACTGGTTAGAGCGTCTACCTCACAGTTCTGAGGTCCGAGGTTCAATCCCCGGCCCCGCCTGTGTGGAGTTTGCATGTTCTCCCCGTGCCTGCGTGGGTTTTCTCCGGGCACTCCGGTTTCCTCCCACATCCCAAAAACATGCACGGTAGGTTAATTGACGACTTTAAATTGCCCGTAAGTGTGAATGTGAGTGCGACTGGTTGTTTGTTTATGTGTGCCCTGCGATTGGCTGGCAACCAGTTCAGGGTGTACCCCGCCTCCTGCCTGATGATAGCTGTGATAGGCTCCAGCACGCCCGCGACCCTTGTGAAGAGAAGCGACTTAGAAAATTAATGGATGGATGGATGGGCTGCTACATCTCACAATGCAATGCAAAAGCTGTGCCGCATTGTGGGAGGTGTTGGCCATTTAGAGCTAGGAGTGTACACTAATGTAAACATTAGTGTACACTAAAAGACTAAGACAATGCACAGTGATTTGCTAGCGCACCCACTGTTATTTCATTATCATGGATTTTGCTTTCACCTATCCCTATATTACACGGTATTTATTTTTAACCACAAAAACGATACAAAAACCATAATGTTGTTCTCCAGCTGAAACAGATTAATTGCATTTTCATTCATTTAAGTGGGAAACAATACCTAAGTTTGCAAACATTTTGGTTTGAGAACGGAGTCAAATTAAATTCTCAACCCGAGGCGCCATTGTGTAAGAATTATTAAGATGTATTTGTGCAAGAAATTCAGACTCTTTGAGTGCGGGACTTGACCCATTAAACTTCTTTGGAAGTTTGGGGCATTAAAACTCAGCCCCCCATCTGGAAAGATTCTACAGTCCAATGGACTTTTTTTGTAATGCTTATTAAGCTGGACTTGTGTGAGAAATTCCAGGTCAATTTGACTTGTTTGGTGAGCGCCTTGGCATACAAAACCTTGTAAATTTGCAGTATAATATCTATCTGGTGAAATTCTGTGGTCCAAATTACTTTTGTGCATCTTTTGTATGAGACATTTCAAGTCAATATAACAAAATATTGTATTCATAATATCTAATACCATAAAGTATTTTACTTGCTATGTATTTGCAATTTTAAGTGAGCAGAAGACGCCCCGACAAGTGTGTGAAAAGCCACAAATACTGTAGCTATTACACTCTTTCATCTTGTCGCGTTGTTAAATATTCGGCATGGCGGTGTTAGCACCACATGGCCTGATTAGGAGGACAAGTCTATCTAATTATCGGGGTGGCGTGAAAGTAAGCATCACCTCCACCTGACAGAGCCACCCAATGGTGACCAATCCACATCACGGAGGTCTCATTAGCCTCGAGCCAATCCACATGTATGACCCACCCGTCCGTGCATGGATTGTGAGTGGGAGTCAGATGGAAATGTGCGCGAAACACCTTGGAGCCTTGGTGACTCACACTCATGATTCAGGCTGATGAGTGTGCATGTGTCTGTGTGTGAGCACTCTGCTGTTGATTTGTGGACAAATTAAAACACTATTGATCTGGTGGCCATCACCGGAGGTGATGCAGTCACGAGAGCTGGGCGTTAAATCACCATTGATTGGGAACACGTGAGGCCGTTTCGCAACCAACTTTACCTAACGCGAACATGTGATTCAACGCGTAACAATCGATTGCGAAAAAACGTCCGTGCAGCATTCCGTCCAGAAATTGATCTTACAGCACGCATAGCACAAGTCTGAGAGCGGGAAAAATGAAGATGAAATGTGCGTGTTGCATCATTTACGCCCAAGGGTTTTTAGACGGCGAGAACAGAGCTTGCTATGTGTCACACACTGCGGTCACAAGGTTGATGACTGTCACTTGATCGTGTGGTTAAAAGGGAGTTTTTGTGCACGTGTGTGAGTCAACCAGAGAGAGAGGCCTGCGTGAGAGGCTTGGACTATCAAAAGTTTGAGGCCTGAAATTCTATTGTCCAATTGGCTGAGGCTTTTTGGTAGAGTATACTGAGCTAGACTTCTGTGAGAAATTTCCAGTCTGTCAGTTTTGGTGAAAGAGGGAATAAGGCTATCAGAGGTTTAAGCCTTAGAAACAATTGAAAGAATTCTGTGATCCAAAGGACTTTCTTGTAGAGCTTATTAACGTAGACGTGAGAGAAATTTCAAGTCGATTGTGGACTTGTTGAATGAGAGGCTTGGCCTAGAAAATGTTTGGGACATAATATCAGTGGTTCTATCAGGCAAATTCTACAGACCAAAATCCTTTTTGTGGAGTGTATTGAGCTGGATTTGTGTGAAAAGTCTTTCAGATTTGTTGAATGATGGACGTTGGCTATCAAATGTTTGGGGCCTAGAAACACTGGCTTTATCTAAAAAAATAATAACATTTAAAAGATGGTGGTCTAAATGACTTTTTTGTAGAGTGTATTAAAATGGACTTTTGTGAGAAATTTCAAGTCAGCCAGACTAGGTTAGGCATCTATTAATGGTGCCAGCATCTGGCAAAATATTATGGTGCAAGCCTGACTTGTGTGGGAAATTTCAAACCAATCGGACATGTTATGTTGGATGAGGGGCTTTGCCTGTCAAACGTTTTAGGCCTAGAAACAGTGTCTGTATTTCGCAGACTTCTATGTTCCAAATAACTTTTTGTAGAGCATATTAACCTGGAGGCGGAACGTCCGCCTCACAGTTCTGAGGACCCGGGTACAAATCCGGCCTCGCCTGTGTGGAGTTTGCATGTTCTCCCCGTGCCTGCGTGGGTTTTCTCCGGGTACTCCTGTTTCCTCCCACATCCCAGAAACATGCATAGTAGGTTAATTGGCGACTCTAAATTGATCGCAGGTGTGAATGTGAGTGCAAATGCTTGTTTGTTTATGTGTGCCCTGTGATTGGCTGGCGGACAGTTCAGGGTGTAACCCGCCTCTTGCCCAAACGATAGCTGGGATGGGCTCCAGTGAGGATAAGCGGAACGGAAGATAGATGAATTAATGAATATTAATCTGGATTTGTGTTAATATTTAAATCAGTTGACTTGTTGGGTGAAGTTGTTTGGCCTATACTTAACTGTAAGTTTGGGGCTTAATAACGCCAGCGGAAAGGTTCTATGGTCCAAAGCAAATTTTTGTTGAGCATAGTCAGCTGGGCTTGTGGAAGAAAATTCAAGTCAGTCTTACTTGTTGGGTGAAGTACTTGACCTTGACCAAGCTTTTGTCAGTTTAGGGTATAATAACAGTGGTTCCAGAAGGTGAAAGTCGAGAATCTAGAGGACATTTTTGTCAAGCATATTAATTTGTTGTGAGACTTGTGAGAAATTTCCAGATGTTTTTTGGTGAGGGGCTTTTTATATATATATATATATATATATATATATATATATATCTGATGGGCATTTAATTGAGTCCTTGAGAGACTTGTGTCCCTTGCTGATCTGCGGGGCAATATGCTCTTGCATTGCCGCTCACCCCACTCTCCTTTTGGCTCTTATGCGCCTAGTTCCTGGGACTCAGACCGCAGAGGCACAGCCAGGCAAGAAAGAATGTTTGTCATTTAACCACAATATATTGTTGCACCACTGAAAATATTATGTGGTTACTGGACCAATAATTTACATTAAAAAATTTGAGATTTACATTTACAAGTAGTTATGTAAACTATATTGCTCTATATAGTGTATGATGTAGAGCAGCATACAAAAGAATGATTAATAAAAAAAAAAAAGTTAGAGCTTAAGTTGAGCTACATGCCAGTCTGATAAGCTATATTGATATTGGTAACAGTTTCGTGCCAATGTTTGTATATAATTTAAAGTATAAATCGATTTATTTCAGTGTCTGACAGTGAGCTAAATTTAAAAGAGAATGGAAACAAAAATAAAAATATATCGGCATATAGTCACATCACTTCCTGTCAAAGTCGCGTATACACGCATCCAGAGGTGGGTAGTAACATTTACATACATTTACTCCGTTACATTTACTCAAGTATATTTTTGACTTTTTTTGTACTTGCGAGATTAGTTTTACTTAAACCTACTTTTTACTTTTACTCAAGTATTCATGTTAAGAAGAAACTGTACTTTTACTCTGTTACAATCTACATGCCGCTCGCTACCTTTATTTATCAATAATTGCGTGCGTGATCTACTTTTAGACTTTCGTTTTCTACTTCCGCATCGGGCACCGTTGCTCCAATCCACTGTGATTACGACAGTGATGTTTGATTCAACTTCACCAATAAAACCACACAAGAAAGTCACATGTCCGGATACAAAGTCTTCTGCTCGGCTTCCCGGGCCAATCAAAGTGAGTCGTGACAGCCGCACACCACTCGTGTTTACATCACAGACTATGAAACACAACAGCTTTAACATGTAGGGTAATTTTGTCACTGCCTTGGGATATTCCAGCCCAATTCTAACTTGAGAAACCACCTTGCGGTAAGTTGCAGATGTTTTTTTGTTGTTGTTTTGGCCGTGGGTAAGGCAACATTAGCTCTTTTTTTTGGGTCAGAAGTAACTGTGAAACATGCATCTTCTGGGGTACGTTCTGTTCTCTCTTTCTCTCTCTCTCTCTCTCTTTCTCTCTGTCACACAGACACGCACAGACACGATCAATAAGTCTAGTCAGCAAACAGCTTATTCATTCAGTCATTTTTGTTGATAAAGCAAATAATGTTTCTGTAAGGCCCTATCCTATGCATGTGTTGTTTTTTTTCACTTAAAAATTTAAATGGTGGCAGGTGTGTGTGGACTCCCGTTGAACTTGTTCGAATGTGATTTGTTACTTCTGAATGATAGAATGGTAGAAAAAGTTTCTAAATGATTTATTTTAGTCAAAATTATTTTACAACACAAAACCCTGGCATTTGAACAGAGGTGTGTATAGTTTTTATATCCACTGCAGCCTAAAATCAGAAGTTACTCACTAGTTACTCAGTACTTGAGTAATTTTTTCACAGAGTACTTTCTTACTCCCACTCAAGGAAATATTTGTAGGACTGCTTTTTACTTTTACTTGAGTCATATTATTCTAAAGTAACAGTACTCTTGTGTAGAATATTTGGCTACTCTACACACCTCTGCACGCATCAGATCATCAGTGAACTGACTGCTTTCAAACTTAGCCTAGCATTTGGTGCATGCATAGCAATATGGGACATTCATTCTCCACCATAGTGCTGCACATGCAAATCGCACAAATTTTTCAAGCAATAAAATGTGCTCCCCCACGCGGACCAAATAAATGTCCTCCCATCAATTATTGGCGATGGGTGCCCTTTTTTTTGGCTTGAGCACCTGCCCCTGAGAATGTCTATGCACGTGACTGTGGACTTGTGTGATAATTTCAAGTTAAGTGGACCTATTGGGTGAGGTGCTCGGCCTATCAAACTTAGGAAGTCTAGAGCATGATAACAGTGGTTCCATAAGGCAAAATTCTAAAATCCAGAGAACGTTTTTGTGGAGGGTATTAAACTAGATTTATGTGAGAAATTTCAAGTAATCTCTACTTGTTGGCCTATCAAAATGTTTGGGACCTAATAACAGCATTTCATCTGGCAAAATTCTATGATCCACTTGACTTTTTTTTGTCAGCGTATTAAAATAGACTTTTGTGAGAAATTTCAAGTCACAAGGGTGACGACGGTCACTTCCTGTGCTCGAGCAGTCACCGAGAGTCGCTTTCTACATCTCATTGCATTTGTTTCGAGTCTCACGCGTTTGTAAAGTACATCACATCACAGCACGCAGGACTAAAGAATGCTGTGAGTGAGTCAAGAATTAGTAAGCATGGGGATCAGCCATCATGTCGAAACTCTAGGTGGGGCAGCAGCAGGTCTCGTGAGGTTAGCTTGTGCTGTACCTTTAAACCGCGGCAAGTGCTCGCTTTGAGTGACGTCAGACGCACGCTTGCGTGGGCAGGAAGACCCGCGCCGCGGGTAAAGCTATCTAGTGTTATCAAGCACGTAGCCAGAAGTCGTAATGTTATACTCAACGGTAAATGGTGGCCAATTAGGTTTTAGTGATGCTACTTTTATTTTGAAAGGTCGTAACGGGAAGCGGTCGGTGTGTCGCGTTTACCCAACTGTATCAAAGTGAGGGGGAAACGAGCGCTGTGCGCCTACTTGAGCGAACACTGAAGGAGAGAGGGGAGCTCGAACAAGAAGCGACCGGGTTGTGTTGCGCCGACTGACATGTCTCAACACAAGCGCTGAGTGTGGCTCGGGAATAACCGTGTTTACCCCAGCCGCCACACACCCCGAACGGCGCTAGTTTAGGCGGCCACGCCCCGCAAGCCAGCGACCGGAGAGCCCCCAGTCCCCGAAAGTCAACTGCTGGCGGCGAGGAAGCGAGGCTGCTCTCTCGGGGAACCATGAGGGAGTACAAAGTGGTGGTCCTCGGCTCCGGAGGCGTCGGCAAATCCGCCCTGACCGTGCAGTTCGTGACGGGGTCCTTCATCGAGAAGTACGACCCCACGATAGAGGATTTCTATCGGAAGGAGATCGAGGTGGACTCCTCGCCGTCCGTGCTGGAGATCCTGGACACGGCCGGCACCGAGCAGTTCGCCTCTATGCGAGACTTGTACATCAAAAACGGCCAGGGCTTCATCCTGGTCTACAGCCTGGTCAACCAGCAGAGCTTCCAGGACATCAAGCCCATGCGGGATCAGATCATTCGAGTGAAACGGTACGAGAGGGTGCCCATGATCCTGGTGGGCAACAAAGTGGACCTGGAAGGGGAACGGGAGGTGTCGTCAGGCGAGGGCAAGGCGCTGGCGGACGACTGGAACTGTCCCTTCATGGAGACCTCGGCTAAGAACAAGACCTCTGTGGACGAGCTGTTCGCCGAGATAGTCCGCCAGATGAACTATGCGTCCACCCCGAATGGCGACGACCAGTGTTGTTCGTCTTGTGTCATCCTGTAAAGGAAACTTCGGCTCATTGATCGCTTGTTTGTTTTTGTTTTGCAATGGTAAGTCGAGTTGGCTACTACGCCTTTACTTTTAAACTCGCGTCGTTACGTCAGTCTGGGTTGTGTGTCGTCGAAGCTTCTCATTTATCGCCGTTTGTTCAGTTGATAGCCACATTGCGTTAAAACGACTTTACAAATGAATACAAACTTTGTGGAAGGGTGGGGCGGGGGCCAAGGCAGAAAAACCACTACATTCTTGGTGGGGTTCCGTTTACACATGCAGACCCAATGGTTTGTGATCACTCGTGTTAACATGACAAGACGACTATGGTATTTTCTACAATTCCCTTCTCTTATTAGTGGATCTTTAAAAATGTCTCTCACTATAACTGTCTATTGGGCCTTTTTTTTTTTTAAATATCATTTTGTCTTTCAATGTCAATGTTATGATACACATTGTCAACAAAAGCGCTATGATGATAAAACTTTACAAAATGGAGCTATCTAGTTGCATAGAATGGCTTTTTTCCCCAGTCACGTGGCCACTTGTTGCTAGGCAGAGTTCAAAAGAGGCTCAATCATAACTTCCCCGATGAAAAATAGACAAACACTATGCCACAATAGGAAATCAAAACTAAGGAAATTGCTCATAGAAGCACCACTTAAAGGGCTATACACACTGACCTCACTGTTGACTTTAAAAAAAAAAAAAAAAAAAAAATCAATGAAATTGAATGTTTTGTAAATAGAATTTCTCTTTGTATGTTCCAAACTGGGCGACACGGTAGATGACTGGTTAGCACCTGTGCCTCATAACTCCACACAGCGTCTCCTGTGTGGAGTTTGCATGTTCTACCCATTTTCTCTGGGTAGTCCGGTTTCCACCTAGATCCCCAAAACATGCATGATAGGTTAATTGAGGACTCTAAATTAGCCATAGGTGTGAATGTGAGTGTGATTAGTTTTTTGTTTATATGTGCCCTGCGATTGGCTGGCGACCAGTTCAGGGTGTACCAAGCCTCTCACCCGAAGATAGCTGGGATAGGCTTCAGCTCGCCCGTGACCCTCATGAGGATAAGCAGTTCGGAAAAGGGATGGATGGATGGATGTTCTAAACTTCTGTTTTAATGCTGCCCATTACTCTTAGCTAATGTCAGGTTGTCTGTCTTTAGACGGCAAACTAATGGAGAATTAATCAATTCCACACTATTGCCCAAATTCGTACAATCAATTTAATTAATATTTCCATCCCTAATTTGTGCAATACAGGGGGTCCTTGATTCGACTTTCCCGGCATATGCGGTTTCGAGGTTACAAATGAGGTGCAATGAACCAGGTTGATCAGCAGTATAACAATACGTCGTCGCGCTGAGCTACCATTGTACTTAGTGTTTTTCATTTGTTTCATGTTTATGGCCTAGAAGTGTTTTTTATACAAATATTTCCTGGAGTTCTGACTTTACTTCAACTTGCGTACAAATTTGGGTTACGTCAACAATGTAGGACTAGCATCCATACTCAGTCGTATACAGAGGACCTCATATACATGGAAGCCAGGGACCATCACTTTCAAGTGTACGAATCAAGGTTTCTACACAGTGTGTGAGGTAACTTTTAGGAGTCCAATGCCTTGTTCAGTGGTATATTGGCAGGACGACCTCCTCCTGACCTCCTTACGTCTTGGTCCAGTTAGTTATGAACCTCTGACCTTGTAGTCCTGAAACCTGGTCCTTCCGGACTGTGTCACCCCTTTGTTAGTTTTTCTTGCTGATAGGATTGAGGAAGTGTTTTACTCGTTTGCAGAATAAGAGAGACGACTTGGTCCTTGATTAGCTTTAAAAAAAAAATTTAGCAGTTGGTTCTCTTTACATAAATAAGACGACATAGGTTTATTCTCTTTCTCAGAGAGTCTCCCAGATTTCCTGCATTGGCCAGCATCCTCGGACTGGTTTGTGGTTCTGGCTTGATTGGTGACCATTCTTTTTGTTGTTTGTGGCAGTGTGTTGCAGCAAGTGTGTCTTCTTGGCATCACTGCCTTGCCTCAGAGGAAAAATGAAGAGGAATGCTGCAGGGGAACAAGAGGAAGAAAAGGAGAGAAGCAACTGAGGTGGAGGGCAGGGCTCCATCCACTCTTCAGGAATTCTGCTGTGTCGGAGAGTCTTTGTGGCATGGTCCGTGCCCACAGTTGAGGTCTGATCCCACCGGTGCAAGGCCACCCGGGTACTCTAATTCCTCCTTCATGGAAACGACACGGAGAACATTCAAATGACATTTGGGAAGAGAGACTCTGAAAGTATATTTTGTTCATAACCGCACTCAATCCTGGACGGGTACAAACCTAGTGGTTCTTTTTATTTTTTTTTGTTCCAAAGTCTAACAAGTTGGTGGTGGAATAGCGCAACAACTTTTTTTTTTGGCAGGGTGGCAAGGAGATCACAGCAAACTTGACATGAGGCCCACCGCCTCGTGTCCAATGCCTTTTTTGTCCTCCCTCCCCAACACAGCTGTTCACGTTTAGTGCCGACACACCTCAGCGTGGCAACACAGGTGTTCTGTTCAAAGAATGGTGCTTTTCTCATTTGCCTCCCCCCCGGTCCTCCACAGCGTTTAGCGCTGCGACCAGTCTTGAAACGCACAGGTACTGGAAACATTACGACAATGGCACCGAACCGCTTCCAGACCTCTTCAATCAATGTTTTATTTTGTAGGGCAAGTGACAATGATGATGCTGTACATGGTGTTGACAAATCTAATCCTGATTGTAAATTGAATTTCAGACCAGCCTTTTAACTGTGGGTAGTCTGTTTTTAAAAAAAAAAACTTTTAATACAGATGGCATTTTTTTAAAAACAAAAAATACCAGGCTGTGTTCTCTTTTTTTCTTCATTTCTGTTATATTTTTAACCGTCATGTCCAAAATGACTGTTAACCTCCAATTTGTTAACATTTTCAAACAATAGAAATGAGCATGGTCCAATTATCGCAATCAAAATTTTATTAGCCGTAATGGCTACATGTTTTAAGC
The DNA here is from genome assembly GCF_024500275.1 of Phycodurus eques. Classification (NCBI taxonomy): domain Eukaryota; kingdom Metazoa; phylum Chordata; class Actinopteri; order Syngnathiformes; family Syngnathidae; genus Phycodurus; species Phycodurus eques. Next base: position 14,636,847 of record NC_084531.1, read on the forward strand.
AGTATTATTAACTGTCATACAGGTTTAAAAAGTTAATCACTACAGGTGGTCCTCGGTTTATGATGGTCCCAACGTACGACATTTCCAGGTTATGAGAGACTATTAAATACTAATTTACTGGGTGGTGTATGAGTTAACATCATGCTGTTTTTCATTTCATAGGCCATACTGTAAAGATAAAACTGTGTTGCATGAAAATAATTTGTAATTATGACTTCATTGAGTTATCACAGGTTAGCTATGACACGTTCCTACTTGTGTACCAATTTGAATTACGTCGTAATCCGAGGACTACCTGTATATTAGAATTTAAAAAAAATCTTGTACTTTTATTAAAAAGTGACTATCCGCACAATCACCTTCTTACCTAACAGTTTAGAATGGTCCTTCTTATGGGAAAGTGTAAAAAATATAAAGTGCCTAATAAAAAGCAAAACATGCAAAGTTAATCCTTCTGAACAGAATAGTTCTCGTGAGGCTTGCTGAGACGTTGTGCCATTGTGCCTATCTTTTTGAACATATGTTGCCAAAAAGTCAAATAAAAGTGTGTGAATATGAGTTAATGCTTGCTAAAATTAGATCTTTTGTGTTACACTGACGTCATGCCTAGTCTACAAAAAAAGCAACTTCGCACTCACTGAAATAAGCTCTCATGACAGATGGTTCCAACTACAAAATTTTGGATACATTTTTTTCCCAAAATTTTTTGGGTCAAATTCCAAATCGTACAACTTCAGAAGTGTTTGAATTCAGAGGTAGTTGCTCTGCTTTCAAGTTTAGCCAATGCAGCCAGGCGGGTTTGCTAATCCTTAATCACATCACTGCTTTGATTTCAGTTAAAATACGTCCTCCCCCAACATGTTAAACGATGAGTATATGTGTTATTTGTGCAACATAACAGGAAATAAGGCTACCAACGGTTTAATCTCGCTCTCAATCGTTTCACTGCATGAAAACAGAAGTTTCCGTTTGATTGCCACCTTAAAAGGGCCGTGCTCTTGCTTGTGGTCCTGTTCGCATGACACTTGTAGTCCTTTGGCCACATCGTGTCTGCATTTCAGACTTTTTAATATCTAATGCAAGAGCTGTTTGTAAAATGCCGCGTAATAACACTCAGTTTGGATTGACACTGACACAGAGAGATTAAATTCTGTACACAGTTGAATCAAAAGTTTACATTATATAGAAATACACTTTTTTTCACCCTCACTGCGACATGAAATCAGACTAAACCTTTCCTGTTTTTAGGTCAATTAGGATTACCAAAATTATTTCTATTTGCGGGTGGCATGGTGGACCACTGCCTCACAGTTCTGAGGTCTGGGTTCAAATCCAGCCTCGCTTTGAGGAGTTGGCAGGTTCTCCCTGTGCCTGAGAGGGTTTTCTCAGGCACTGGGTACTCTGATTTCCAAAAACATGCATTGTCGGTGAATTGAAGACTAAATTGTGCGTAGGTGTGAATGTGAGCGCCAATGTTTGCTTATATGTGCCCTACGATTGGCTGGTGACCAATTCAGGGTGTACTCTGCCTCTTATTCAAAGTTAGCAGAGATAGGCGCTAGCACACCCGCGACCCTAGTGAGGATAAGCGGTTCAGAAAATGGATGGATGGATTTCTGTTTGCTAAATGCCAGAATAATATCATATATTTTTTGCATGATTTTTTCATTACCGTCTTAAAACAAGTTGGGAAAACCAAGATCATGTCTTTGGAAGCTTTTGATGGGTTTATTGACAACATTTTGACTTAATTAGAGACACCCCTGGATGTATTTGAAGAAACACCTGAAACAAACTGCTTCTTTATGTAACATTATGACAAAGAGTTCAATATGAAGAGAATTGTGCACTTGCACAAGTGTGCTTCATTCTTGGGTGCAATTTCCTGATGCCCGAATTTGCCACGTTCATCTGTTCAAACAATTATACGCCAAGTATAAACACCATGGAAATGTCTAGCCATCTTACCGCTCAGGAAGGAGATGGGTTCTTTGTCGCAGAAATTAAAGTGCTTTGGTCCGTAATGTCTAAGTCAACCCAAGCAAAAGACCTTGTGAAGATGCTGGCTTAAGCTGGTAAGAGTGTGTCATTATCCACAGTGAAATGAGTACTGTACAGACATGGGTTGAAAGACCACTCTGCCAGGAAGAAGCAATTACTCCAAAAGAAACAAACAAAAAAAGCCAGATTACACTGTGTAAAATGCACAGAGGCACAAAGACCTTAATTTTTGGAGACATGTCCTGTGGTTGACAAAACTAAAGTTGAACTGTTCGGCCACAATGAGGATCAATATGTTTGGAAGAAAAAGAGGAAAACTTGCGAACCTTAGAACGCCATCCCAACTTTGAAATACGGGGGTGGCAGGATCATCATGTTGTGGTGTTTTGCTAAAGGAGGCACTGGTACACTTCACAAGATGGCATCATGAGGAAAGAACATTATGTGGAAATACTGAGGAAACATTCTCAAGACATCAGCCAGGCCAGGAAGTTAAAGCTTGGCTGAAAACGGGTCTTCCAAATGGACAATGACCTGAAGCATACTGGCAAACTAGTTACAAAGTGGTGGAAGAACAAAAAAGATATCTCAGTCCTATTGAAAATTAAAGGCCAGACCTGAAAAGGCATGTGCAAGCAAGGCGGCCTACAAACTTGGCTCAGCTATACCAGTTCCGTCAGGAGGAATGGGCCAAAATTCCTGCCAATTATTGTGAGAGGCTTGGGGAAGAATATCCAAAACCTTTGACCCAAGTCACACAGTTTAAAGGCTATAGTACCAAATACTAATGAAATGTACGTGAAATTCTGACTTTGAAGAATGCAAAATTGTCATCTCATTCTGGCAAAATAGAAATAATTCTGGAAATCCTAATTGACCTAAAACAGGAAAGGTTTAGTCTGATTTCATGTCAGACAAAAACAAAAAGCGTGTCTTGTTATATGGTTTATGTAAACGTCTGGTTTCATCTGTATGTATGATTGTGTGTCAGTATGTTGGTCATGAGTCAGAGGGTAGTCCACCCACGAAGCTCCAGCGTGAGCGTCTTTAACTTGGCCGACGTCATGTAACCGTGGAGCTTATCACTTCATCCATCAGTTGAGGACACCATTAATATAAGACAATACACCACATATAAAATATGGTGGAACCTCAGAACTTGAATGCATTGCAAGTTGTAGAATTTGGGGTGGGAGGAATATTCCTTTAAACCTGCTCAAAACTTTAGTTGGCATGTTGCAACAATACAAAAGTAGGAGCAACCTCAGCAAGAGTCAGACACACCAGAAGTTGTCACTTGTCAAAGTTTATGTAGACTGTTGTGTTGTTTACAATTTACAGTGGTTAATCTGTTAACACTTGATTTGTTGTGACTATGTTAAAAAGTGAGATGCATGAGACATGAATCGTCTTCACGTTTTACACCATATCATTGAAGATGACAGCCTAGAAAGGATCAAAGGATTAACCCTGGATGTGTTTCACAGCGCCTTTTCTTTGTCTTTTTTCGTGACACTTATTTAGAAAGATGTATGACATCGTGCAAGTTGTTGGCATATTTCACCAAACCTCAGCATGCCTCACTAGAGTCAGTAATGGCTAAACATTTTATTTTAAGTAACAATATCTGTTAACTTTTTTTTTTTTTAATACTTGTATGACAATGTTAAAATGGATGTGTTTCACACGTGGCTTTTTCTTTGGCAACACTTGGATGACGTAAAATGTCAGCATACTGTGTAGATTAACTAGAATATTTTGTCATATGTTTGGCTTTTTTCTTTGACACTTGTTTCTGCCCATGCGTAGTGTTTGGTTTTGAAGTCATAATATCAGTGGTTAACTTGTTTTTTTACACTCCTATGACAGTTAAGACTTAAAATGTCATCCGTGCAGTTAACTATAGGTGTTTACAATGGCAACAGTTTAATCCTGGAGCAATGTCACTAGTTCAGTTGTTGCAAAATTCAAACACAGTCCCTGTAATGTTTGTTCTAAATTGGTATCATGCAGTTTTTACAGTATATCTTCTATCACTGCTGAAAACCAACTAAAAGTATGAATGCTAAGTGGTACAGAAGGTTGACGAATGTGTAAAAAAGTTCTTCCTGTGATGGATGGGGTCATTTTTTAGTCTGTTGCAGTTAAGGCGAGCCTTGTGTTTGCATGGCATTAGTATCCGCACGTGGATGAAATTGAACCCTGCTTTGAACTGTTGCTCGATAAGAGCGTTTATAGCAGTTATAAGTCAGATAGTGTGAACGTTAACCCCCCCCCTGTGTCTTGTATTCTATTTATCTCCTATTTCAATCAGTGGCTGTGGCTTAAACATCTCATCGTGAAAGAATTTGCCCTTTGGTGGAAAAAGATGATGTGGCGAGCTCTTCTTTCTTTTCATCTCTGCTTGAGGGTTTCACTTCCTGCTTTTAACCTTATATTTGCAGGACTTGGGTATCACAAGGAAGATTGTCTTTCTTTATTTTCCCCCAAAAAAACATGTCATGGGAGGTGGTCACGTGATGTTGTTGCCATGGTTAAGGGGGGCTGGGATGTGGTATGGCTGCTGGGGGTGGTGGTGGGAGGGATATGGCCTCGTGACCTCGCTGCCTCAATAGTGGTGATGTCGAGGGCGTCGGCCGCTTTGACCACACATACTGTCAGCTTCGCGTTAAAACTGCTTATTGATCTCCTGATGATAAATTAGGGTTTTCTGCTGGAGTCAGAGCCCGCATGGGTGGGTGGTGTGAATTATACGCTGCCGCTGCTCCCCAAACGTCAGTGCTATTTCGGATGCTCTGTTGTGTACAAGCTTGTGGTTTTCTTTTCTTCTTCGCTGTAGCACTCTGGCATTCCTCTTAACTGTATTAGCTTCTCTTTATCAAGTTACTCAAAGCCGATAATTAAGCCAAAAAATGCCTGTGCAGCAGCTGCGTTAAATCTTAAGTGACAGTATGAGTTGATTTAGCGTGCGCATCGTGGTCAGCAATGTTCGGAATCAGGTACTGCAATGTGAACAGTGATTTCCGATTACTTTAACCATGAAAAAAAGAGTACACACATACCAATTTTTTAAATGTGAGACACCACATACGATGAGCAACAAGTGTTTGGTATTCTGGAGATGACGAACACACACAACGATATTACCAAAGACAATCATGACGACCATTTGCATCAGAATTTGCGATAGTAAACATTAAACAGGTTTAACATTTACGATTCCTGCCTGCGACTGACCGCTGCGCAACCAGATCAGGGAGGAAGACTCATTCTTGGCACACCCCGCACCGCAGAATAATCACTCAGGATAATATTTTAGTGACGTCTGACAATCGGCCCTTTTCTGACTTTGATCATGAGGGGACTTTATTTTTTTTAATTTCTTTTTAAATTCGGCCCGATTACTTTTTTTGGTGTGTAGTCTGCATTTGGTTATAATGTGTGTCACACCTTAATGGCATTTTTTACATCCTATTAGTATTTGTAGCTTGTCACAACACCACAGCAGCTTGTATAACACATTTTAATTTATTCTAATTTATGGAAAA